>NW_027524873.1:0-208191 GCF_052094955.1 Ictidomys tridecemlineatus
GTGGTGGTCTTTTATGGAACATCCAACTTCCACTATGACAGGCCCAGAGAAGGCTGGACATGGACACCCTGGTCTCTGTGCTCTTCTGTGTTGTGAGCCCACTGTTGACCCCCATCATTCACAACCAGAGAAGCAATGAGGTCCAGAGTGCCCTGAGGAAGCTGGCTGGAGGGTGTGCATCCCTTTGAACAATAAAATTCTAGACCAATCTTTAAATTGGAGTATACAGTCATCTGAAAAAGATGCCTCCCAGAAACTTGTAGGTACCTGGTTAGAAAGTCTGTATCTGGAGCTTCAACTCCAACTCCCGATTTTAAAATCTCTGAGAATCCTTTCTCTCCTCTCTTTTCACAAACACCCTTTTCTCACTTTCAGGTTCAAGTGTGTCGGACACCTTGTGTGGGTGTTCAGCAAAATCTCTGTCCTTCTTTGTTCTCCCCACACCAGAGGGACAGAAAGTACGAGAACCTCGTTTCCCACACTCCCCTGCCTGCAGGCCTCCATTTTAGGAGGTTCTGTCAAGATAAGCCAAACACTAGGCAGAGAGGAAGAAAAAGAAGGGAGAAAGCAGGTTCTTTTGGATCCCATAGCAGCAGCAGCAAACCAGCCCTGTAGAGGCAGGAACTAATCTCCTTGGTGCCAGGAGCTGTGGGTGCAGGCTCCTAGATAGCTGTTCCAGAATGTGGGTCACAATAGCGTGGAATGAGCGTCTCTATCTAGGGAAGTTAGGGTTTCCATATATGGGGTGGTGTTACCTGCCCTATTTTCCTTTTTTCTTCCTGATCTCCCAACCATTTTATAAGGTTTTTCTGTGTCAACTTCCTCTACCCTAAGACATCAAGAGTCGTTCTTCATCTCTACCTGACCACGGTGGCACTGACTACAATAGTGGTTTACATCAGAGATGGTTCTAGATAACATATCTGAGGAGGTAGTTTGGAATTCTGACCTGAGGGAATTGAATATGTTGATGATGTCACAGCCCATGGGAAAGGAGACCTGATAATTCCTGGTGTGCAATGACCCAACAGAGACTTTAAGTTATCGTGGCCTGAAATCAAGTGTCTATGGAAAACTGAGCTTTGGAATAACACCATCGACCTTCAGGGTGGGAATGAACTTTACAACATGACTACAGACTGCTATTACTGACTGAAGTGGGAGACTTACAGAAAAAAAATGATAGGTTCAATCATTATATTCTTCCTTCAAGTCAGGTTCAGATCATCAGAAATATTTTCTCTCTGGAAACTGATAAAAATTAATATCAGAATAAAACATCCAATTCTCCAAATTGCAGAAGTACAAAGAAAATTATAAATCCACAATTTCTTCAGGTCTCTCTTATGTCAATTAGGAAATTAATGGGGGAATTATTGAGACCCTGTTAATAAGAATGGCAAAATACCAGTGGAATTAGACAAATCTCAGAGCCTTGAACCCTGAAATCTCCATTAACCCTCTTTGCTGTCAGAAGCAGCCCCTCCTCCCCCGAGGAGACTAGCTTTCCCTAAATTAAAGAACCTATGATGACTCTACCTGGGCAGTATTCTTTTCTTTTTTTTAAAGAGAGAGTGAGAGAGGAGGAGAGAGGAGAGGAGAGGGGAGAGAGACAAAGAGAGAGAGAGAGAGAGAGAGAGAGAGAGAGTTTTTAATATTCATTTTCTAGTTCTCGGCGGACCCAACATCTTTGTTGGTATGTGGTCCTGAGGATCGAACCCGGGCCGTACGCGTGCCAGGCAAGCGCACTACTGCTTGAGCTACATCCCCAGCCCAATTGTCTTTAAGATGCTCATCCATCATCCCACATTGTAACCAGACTCTTAATTGGGGTCTGATCCTAGAACGCCTCAGGTAAGAGTATAAAATATAGCCCAGCAGAGTATACGGTTCACACCAAAATAAAAGGTAAATATTTTACTGTATTTTGTTAATAGGAGCCTTAACAATATATAAGAGAATTAGTTTGAGTCTTCTAGACCAAAGAAGTCAGGACATACTGCTGGATCATCTTGAATGCAGTCACAGGGATGTAATCACCAGAAATGTTAGGGCCAAGGATTTTCCTGAGCCACAGGGAGTGGCTATTAGACTCTCTTTGGTTGATGGACTGAAATCTGGACTCAGTGTTTGCTTAAGTTCAATGACCAATATGATCTTCGAATAATGGAGAGGATGGTGATCAGAAATAAATGAGGTGTTGGATGGCGTGTTATGTGACCCCTTCCCTGGCCTCACAGATGGATCTGGAGGAGGGCCTGGAGCACCAGCCTTTGCCAAGGCCTCGTGGACATGCTTTCAGAAGGCAGCACCAAATCCTTGTGAAACCCGCAGCCGCTGTCCTCGGCAGCCTGGGAAGACGTTAACAAATGGCATTGTTGAAACGGGCTCCCTGATTTCAGTGAGAATAAGGGGACCCTGAAGTAGAAGAGGCCATGTGGTTTAGCAGTGATCAGAACATTTAAATCTGTAAATATTTTTGACAGTGGTAAATGATCGTGGTATTTATAGATGGCAAAAAATGGGCATGCTCCTAGAATAGTGCCTCTCCTATGTAATGGGAAACTCTTCTTTTCACACTTCATTGGTGCATTGTAGTGGTCCATAATGGTGGGATTTGCTGACACATATTTGAACATACACACAAAATAACCGTGAACTTTGGCCAATATCATTCCAATATTTCCCTTTTCCTCACCTCCTCCCCTGGTGCCTTGACTCTACTGATCTTCCTTCAACTTTCATGATGGGACTCCCTTCCCAACTTTCCTTCCTTTTCCACCTCTAGTTTTTTTTTTTTTTATTTTTATTGGTTGTTCAAAACATTACAAAGCTTTTGACATATCATGTTTCATACATTAGATTCAAGTTGGTTATGAACTCCCATTTTTACCCCAAATACAGATTGCAGAATCACATCTGTTACCTATCCACATTTTTACATAATGCCCTATTAGTAACTGCTGTATTCTGCTTCCTTTCATATCCTTTACTATCCCCCCTCCCCTCATTTTCTATCTTGTCTCTCTACCCCATCTACTGTATTTCACTTCTCTCCTTGTTTATTTACCCATTCCCCTCGCAACCATTTATGTGTGATTTACTATAACAATGAGCGTCTCCCTCCATTACCGTGCAATTTCCCTTTTCTCTCCCTTTCCCTCCCACCTATTGTATCTGTTTAATGTTGATCTTTCCTTCCTGCTCTTCCTCCCTGCTCTGATCCTGGTTATTCTCATTATATCAAAGAAGACATTTGGTATTTGTTTTTTACGGACTGGCTATTTTCACTAAGCATAATCTGCTCTAGTGCCATCCATTTCCCCGCAAAATCCATGATTTTGTCATTTTTTAGTGCTGCGTAATATTTCATGGTGTATAAATACCACATTTTTTTTATCCATTCATCTATTGAAGGGCATCTGGTTTGGTTCCACAGTCTAGCAATTGTGAATTGTGCCGTTATGAACATCGATGTGGCAGTATCCCTGTAGTAAGCTCTTTTAAGGTCTTCAGGGAATAGTCCGAGAAGGGCAATAGCTGGGTCAAATGGTGGTTCCATTTTCAGCTTTACCAGGAATCTCCATACTGCTTTCCAATTTGGCTGCACTAGTTTGCAGTCCCACCAGCAATGTACAAGAGTACCCTTTTCCCCAGATCCTCGCCAGCACTTGTTGTTGTTTGAGTTCATAATGGCTGCCAATCTTACAGGAGTGAGATGGTATCTTAGGGTGGTTTTGATTTGCATTTCTCTGACGGCTAGAGAAGGTGAGCATTTTTTCATATATTTGATGATTGATTGTATGTCTTCCTCTGAGAAGTGTCTGTTTAGGTCTTTGGCCCATTTGTTGATTGGGTTATTTGTTTTCTTATTGTTTAATTTTTTGAGTTCTTTGTATACTCTGGATATTAGGGCTCTATCTGAAGTGTGAGGAGTAAAAATTTTTTCCCATGATGTAGGCTCCCTTTTTACCTCTCTTATTGTTTCTCTTGCTGAGAAAAAACTTTTCAGTTTAAGTAAGTCCCATTTATTGATTCTTGTTATTAACTCTTGTGCTATGGGTGTCCTGTTAAGGAATTTGGAACCTGACCCCACAATATGTAGATCAGAGCCAACATTTTCTTCACCATTTGTTGAAGATGCTATCCTTCCTCCATTGCATACTTTTAGCTTCTTTATCAAATATAAGATAGTTGTAGCTTTGTGGATTAGTCTCTGTGTCCTCTATTCTGTACGATTGGTCCACCCGCCTGTTTTGGTACCAGTACCATGCTGTCTTTGTTACTATTGCTCTGTAATATAGTTTGAAGTCTGGTATCGCTATACCGCCTGATTCACGCTTCCTGCTTAGAATTGCTTTTGCTATTCTGTGTCTTTTATTTTTCCATATGAATTTCATGGTTGCTTTATCTATTTCTTCAAGAAATGCTGTTGGGATTTTGATTGGGATTGCATTAAACCTATAGAGAACTTTTGGTAATATCGCCATTTTGATGATGTTAGTTCTGCCTATCCATGAACAGGGTATATTTATCCATCTTCTAAGATCTTCTTCTACTTCTCTTTTTAGGGTTCTGTAGTTTTAATTGTATAGATCTTTCACCTCTTTTGTTAGGTTGATTCCAAAGTATTTTTTTTTTGAGGATATTGTGAATGAAGTGTTTTTTCTCATTTCCATTCCAGAAGTTTTTGTCGCTGATATACAGAAATTCCTTTGATTTATGCGTGTTAATTTTATATCCTGCCACTTTGCTGAATTCATTTATTAGTTCTAGTAGTTCTTTTGTGGACCCTTTTGGTTCTTCTAGGTATAGAATCATGTCATCTGCAAATAGTGATAATTTAAGTTGTTCTTTTCCTATTTTTATGCTTTTAATTTCTTTCCTCTGTCTAATTGCTCTGGCCAGTGTTTCGAGAACTATATTGAATAGAAGTGTTGATAGAGGGCATCCCTGTCTTGTTCCAGATTTTAGGGGGAAAGACTCTAATTTTTCTCCATTGAGAATGATGCTAGCCTGAGGCTTGGCATAAATAGCTTTTACAATGTCGATGTAAGATCCTGTTATCCCTAGTTTTTCTAGTTTTTTGAACATAAAGGGATGCTGTACTTTGTCGAAACCTTTTTCTGCGTCTATTGAGATGATCATATGGTTCTTATCTTTAAGTCGATTGATGTGGTGAATAATATTTATTGATTTCTGTATATTGAACCATCCTTGCATCCCCAGGATGAATACTACTTGATCATGGTGTACAATTTTTTTGATGTGCCTTTGTATCCGATTCGTCAGAATTTTATTGAGGATTTTTGCATCTAGGTTCATCAGAGATATTGGTCTGTAGTTTTCTTTCTTTGAGGTGTCTTTGTCTGGTTTCGGAATCAGGGTGATTTTGGCCTCATAGAATGAATTTGGCAGAGCTCCCTCTTTTTTCTATTTCCTGAAATAACTTGAAAAGTATTGGTATTAATTCTTCTTTAAAGGTTTTGTAAAACTCCGCTGTATACCCATCTGGTCCTGGGCTTTTCTTGGTTGGAAGTCTTTGATTGCTTATTCTATTTCATCTATTGATATTGGTCTGTTTAAGTTGTGGGTATCCTCCTGACTCAGTCTGGGCAAATCAAATGACTTAAGGAATTTATCGATGTCTTCACTATCCTCTATTTTATTGGAATATAGGTTTTCAAAATAATTTCTAATTGTTTTCTGTATTTCTGTTGTGTCTGTTGTAATATTGCCTTTTTCATCCCGTATGTTAGTAATTTGAGTTCTCTCTCTTCTTCTCTTCGTTAGCATGGCTAGAGGTCTGTCGATCTTATTTATTTTTTCAAGGAACCAACTTTTAGTTTTGTTAATTTTTTCAATAGTTTCTTTTGTTTCAATTTCGTTGATTTTCGCTCTGATTTTAATTATTTCTTGCCTTCTGCTACATTTGCTGTTGTTTTGCTCTTCCTTTTCTAGGTCTTTGAGATGGAGTATGAGCTCATTTATTTGTTGGTTTTTTCTTTTTTTGAGGTATGACCTCCAGGCGATGAATTTCCTTCTTAAAACTGCTTTCATTGTGTCCCATAGATTCCGATATGTTGTGTCTGTGTTTTCATTTATCTCTAAGAATTTTTTGATTTTCTCCTTTATGTGTTCTGTAACCCATTGATCATTCAGTAACATATTGTTCATTTTCCATGTGATGTAGAATTTTTCCTTCCTTCTTTTATCACTGATTTCCATTTTCATTGCATTATGATTAGATAAAATGCATGGTATTATCTCCACCCCTGTATATTTACTGAGGAATGCCCTATGACATAATGTATGGTCTATTTTTGAGAAGGATCTATGTGCTGTTGAAAAAAAAGTATAGCCACTTGATGTTGGATGATATATTCTATATATGTCAGTTACGTCTAGGTTGTTGATTGTGATATTGAGTTCTATAGTTTCTTTATTCAACTTTTGTTTGGAAGATCTGTCCAATGGTGAGAGAGGTGTGTTGAAGTCACCCATAATTATTGTATTGCGGTCTATTTGATTCTTGAACTTGAGGAGAACTTTTTTCATGAACGTCACAGCCCCATTATTTGGTGCATTAATATTGATAATTGTTATGTCTTGCTGGTGAATGGTTCCTTTTAACAGTATATAATGACCTTACTTATCCCTTTTGATTAATTTAGTCTTGAATTCGATTTTATTTGATATGAGGATGGCCACTCCTGCCTGCTTGCGAGGACCGTGTGCGTGGTATATTTTTTCCCAACCTTTCACCTTCAGCCTGTGTATGTCTTTTCCAATCAGATGCGTCTCCTGGAGGCAGCATATTTTTGGGGTTGTTTTTTTAATCCATGTTACCAGCCGATGTCGCTTTATTGGAGAGTTTAAGCCATTAACGTTTAGAGTTACTATTGATGTATGGTTTGTACATCTAGCCATGTTTTATTATTTATCTTCTTTTAGTTTGTTTCTCCTAAATTAGCTTTCCCCCCGCCCTCTGGCTTTATAGAGGCTCTTCCCACTGTTGGTTTTGGTTATTGTTTTACATTTCTTCCTCATGTAATGTTTTGCTCAAGACGCTTTGCAATGCTGGTTTTCTGGCTACGAATTCTTTTAGCTTTTGTTTATCCTGAAAGATTATTATTTCGTTGTCATACCTGAAGCTTAATTTTGCTGGATACAAAATTCTTGGTTGGCAACCATTGTCTTTCAATGTTTTAAATACGTTGGACCAGGATCTTCTTGCTTTCAGCGTCTGTGATGAAAAATCCGTTGTTAACCTTATTGGTTTACCCCTAAATGTAATCTGCCTCTTTTCTCTTATAGCTTTTAATATTTTCTCTTTGTTCTGTCTGTTGGATATCTTCATAACAATGTGTCTTGGCGTTGGTCTACTGTGATTTTTTGTGCTCGGTGTCCTGTATGCATCTACAATTTGTATATCTGTTTCCTTTTTATTTCTGGAAAGTTTTCTGTAATTATTTCATTCAGCAGGTTACTCATTACCTTGGTATTAATCTCTGTGCCTTCTTCTATCCCGATGATTCGTAAATTTGGTTTTTTTATATTATCCCAAATCTCTTGGATGTTTTGCTCGTGATTTTTTACCAGCCTATCTGAGTTGGCTAGACTCCTTTCAAGATGATATATTTTGTCTTCATTATCTGACGTTCTGGCATCTCCTTGCTCCACTCTGTTGGTGATACTCTCGATTGAGTTTTTAATTTGGTTTATGGTTTCCTTCATTTCTAGAATTACAGTTTGATTTTTTTTAATAATCTCTATTTCCTGATAAAGAAGCTTAACTTCTTCTTTTATCTGTTTCTATAATTCACTTTCAATGTGATCTTTAAGGTTCTTTTCCATCCTTCTAAGGTGTTCCTTGAGTTCTTTATATGGCCATTTTTCTGATGACTCTAAGTCCTCCTGAATATTTAGGCTGTCTTTCATTGTTTGCACTCCTTTACTTCCTTGATTTTTTATGCTCATGTTACTTTTGTTGTGTTTGACTGCTGAGTTACTCTTTACTCTTATAAATTTATTTAATGTTTGGGAGGAGAGATATTAGAAGGGAAGGGAAGAATTCACTAAAGAGAATGCGTGTAGGCAGGTAGAATTCAGGACAGGGGAAGTAAGAAAATTGAAAAGAAATGAAAAGACAGAAGAAAAAAGTGAAAAGAAAGAAAGAAAAGAATGAAAAATTAAAAATTTAAAACAAAAAAATTATAGTGATAACAAAAATGAAAATTAAAGTTTAAAAAATGATAGTTACCATAATAGAATAAAAAGAATTTAAAAAATTGAAACCATTAATAAGAAAGTTAAAGAACAACAACTAAATCAACATCAAAAAGTAAAAAAAAATAAAAATAGAAATAAAAAAATTATAAAATAAATAAATAAAAAAATAAAAAAGAAGTACTAATAATAATCATTGAAAAATAATAATAATAATAAATGCAGTCATAAAGCTCGATTAACATCTCTTCCAGTAGGTAGAGCTATGCCCACTGGGCCAGGGTTCTCTTCTTGATAGGTGGGAACCAATCACTGTGTCTCAGCTCTTCTTCCCAGACTGTGCGGGTCTCTAATCCTGAGTGCTTAGGGCCTTCTCTTGTGGTTCCTCAATCCAGGCCCGCTCACCTGTGAAGCTTACCACAATACTGGCTACACGCTGGGTCTGCTGCTCCTGGGAGCTCTGTTTTAATGGATGCCTGGCCACACCCTTTCTGTTTGTCTCCCTCAGACCCCAAGTTTGTATGGCTTGGTGCTGAGGGCCCCAGCAAACTCGTTTGCCCTCAGGTAGTAACTCCCCTGGTATCTGGTGCAAGGGACCTCTGTTGTCAGCACTGGTGGAAGCAATTGCCGGGAGTTCTGCGCTGTAGGTCCCACGTCCCTCCTGATTCCCTGGGTCCGGCTATGGTGCTCAGTTGGTTTTTACCTCTTTGAGTTCAGGTGGGACTAGTTATTTCAGTGGAATCGTTAGTGCTGAGACAGGAGAAGCAGGCGAACCAGAGCTTGCATGCAGCTGATTCGTGCTCAGTGTGTGTATTCTGAGGGGCCCAGACTACACGCCTTAGCTCCACATCACCTCAGCTTTGCCTAGTGATCCTGAGCAGGCTGGCTCTAGGCCGCGCTTGGGCGCCGCGCTTGTCCACGGCCTTAGCAGCGACGCCGGGTCCTTCGTCGCTCCTCGGCTAGGTGCCTGGCTCCCCAAGCAGCTGCCGCAGCAGCTCTCCGGCCCCTCCCTCCGGAGCGCGGGTCCCCTTGCAGGGGACTGCCAAACAACTCCAGAACAGTTTCTGCCCAAAGGTGCAGCAGGGAACAAGCAACCGCTGCGTTCAGGGTCGTGGTCCTGCCTTCGGAAGATAGGACTCGGCACGAAGCCCAGTTCCCATCTCTAGGTGCGGAAGCAGGGCCATGTACACAGAGCCATTAAGACAGCATGCAGGAAGCAAATGGCGGCTCCCGTGGAGTGGATTTTCGGCCCCAAAACCACAGCCCAGCCAACAATCCCAATACACTAACTCTCCTTGTATAGAAAATATTCAGAAAAAAAAAGGTGGTGTACTGAGCATTCTTTGTCAGGTACTTACAATCCCCTGTTGTTTACGTATTCAGCTTCTCTACCAGTAGCAAAGTGAAAGAGGCAGCAGATAGGCACAGAGCGCCGCGGCTCTGAGCAGAAAAGTGTCTCTCTTTCAATCTCTTTGTTTTTTATGCTGCTTGGCAAGGTGGTCCACTACAGATTAATAGTGATAGGGGCTCTAACACGCTGCGTGAAATCTCGATTAAAGCCGCTGCTTAGAGCCCCACTCTCAGCACTTCAGCAACCCCTGTACGCAGCGGCCATCTTTTGCCTCCCTCTAGTTTTAACAGAGGAAAAACATATGGCCCTTAACTTTCTGAGTTGCTTATTTCCCTTAATGTTCTGAAGATCCATCCATCTTCCAGCATGACATTATTTCGTTCTTCTTTATGGCTGAATGAAATTCCAGTGTGCATATACCAGATGTTCTTTATCCATTCGTCCACTGATGTCACCTCGGCTGGTTCATGGGCATGTATGTGTCATTATAGTATTATGACTTCGATCCGCTGTGATATATACCAAGCAGAGGTAGAGCTGGGTCGCAGGGTGGTCCATGGCTACTCCTGAGGAGCCTCCATCCTGATTTCCGTGGTGGTTGTGCTGATTTACATGCCCACCAACAGGGTGAGAGTGCTCCTTTCTCTCCAATTCTCTCCTTGTCACACTGGATTCTGTTTGTATTCTTGGTGGTTGCCTTTGTCACTAAAGTGAGATGAAATCTCAGGGTAGTCTTGACTTGCAAGTATTTTCATATATTTGTTGGCCACTCACATATTTTCTTCTAAGACGTGTCTGTTTAGTTCATTTAGTTTCCCATTTGGTAATTGGTTTATTTGATAATTGGGTTATTTAATAATTGTGGGTTTGATGTTAAGTTTTTTGAGTTCTTTATTAATATTCTGGATATTCATCCACTTTTAGAAGAGCCTCTCATAAAGATTTTCTCCCTTTCCATAGGTTTTCTCTTCATATTCTAATTGTCTCTTTTGCTGTGCAGAACCTTCTTAATTTGATGCCATCCTATTAGCTAACGTTTGGTGTTATCTCCTGAGCTTTGGCATCCAATTGAGAAAGTCATTGCCTCTGCCTGTAGGTTGGAGTACTGACTTTGTTTTTTCCTAGAAACTGCATAATTTCTGGTGTAGTGCCTGGGACTTTAATGAATTTTGAGTTGATTTTTTGCAGGGTGAGCGATAGTTCAGGTCTCATTTTCTGCATTTGGACAGGGGTGTAGAAGGACTGTTTCAGAGAGCAGATGTTAAAGACTGGGGTGCAGAAGAACTGTTGCAGAGAGAAAAAGTTGGAGACTGAGGTGCAGAAGGACTGTTACATAAAGCAGAGTTTGGAGACTGGGGTGCACAAGGATCGTTGCAGAGAGCAGAGTTTTCAGACTGAGGTGCAGAAGGACTGTTGCAGAGAGCAGATGTTAAAGACTGGGGTTCAGAATGACTGTTGCAGAGAGCAGAGGTTGGAGACTGGGGTGAAGAAGATCATTGCAGAGAGCAGAGGTTGGAGACTGGTGTGCAGAAGGACTGTTACGAAGAGCAGAGTTTGGAGAATTGGTTGCAGAAGGATCTTAAGAAAGCAGAGTTTGGATACTGAGGTGCAGAAGGACTGTAACAGAGAGCAGAGTTTGGAGACTGTGGTGCAGAAGGACTGATACAGAAAGCAGGGTTGGAGACTAGGGTGTAGAAAGACCATTACAGAGTTCAGAAGTTGGAGACTTCGGAACAGAATGACTGTTACAGAGATCAGAGATTGAAATTGGGGAGCAGCAGGACTGTTTCAGAGAACAGAGGTTGGAGATTGGGTTGCAGCAGGACCATTGAAGAAAGCAGACATTGGAGACTGGGTTGGAGAAGGAATGTTACAGAGAGCAGAGTTTGGAAACTGGAGTGCAGAAGGACCTTACAGAGAACAGAGGTTGAAGACTGGGGTGCAGAAGGAGTGTTGAAGAGAGGAGACGTTGGAGACTGGGGTGCACAAGGATCATTGCAGAGAGCAGAGGTTGGAGACTGGCGTGCAGAAGGACGGTTGCAGAGAGAAGAGGTTGGAGACTGAGGTGCAAAAAAACTGTTACAGAGATCAGAGTTTGAAGAGTGAGGTGCAGAAGGATGGTTGAAGACAGCAGAAGTTGGAGTCAGAGTTGCAGAAGAATCATTGCAGAGAGCAGAAGTGGGAGACTGGGGTGCAGAAGTACTGTAACAGAGAGAACACGTTAAACCGTGGGGTGCAGAAGGAAAGTTGCAGAAAGCAAAGTTTGGAGACTTGGGTGCAGAAAGACTGTTGCAGAGAGCAGAGTTTGGAGACTGAGATGAAGAAGGACTGTTACACAGAGTAGACGTTGGACATTGGTTTGAAGATTTATGAAACAGAAAGCTGAGGTGGGAGCCTGGGGTGCAGAAGGACCATTAAACAGAGCAGAGGTTGGAGACTGGCGTGCAGAAGGACTGTTTCAGAGAGCAGAGTTTGGAGACTGGGGTGCAGAAGTCCTGTTACAGAGAGCAGAGTTTGGAGACCGGGTTGCAGAAGGACTATTATAGAGAACAGACTTTGGAGGCTGGGTTGCAGACTGTTATAGTGAGCAGAGTTTTGAGACTGGGTTGCAAAAGGATCTTACAGAGAGCAGAGGTTGGTGACTGAGGTGCAGGACGACTGTTACAGAGAGCAGTGGTTGGAGACTGGGGTGCAGAAGGATCGTGCAGAGAGCAGAGGTTTCAGACTGAGGTGCAGAAGCACTGTTACAGAGAGAAGAGGTTGGAGACTGAGTTGCAGCAGGATTGTTACAGAGAGCAGAGTTTGGTGACTGAGGTGCAGAAAGACTGTTACGGAAAGCAGAGGTTGGAAATTGTGGTGCAGAGGGACCGTTAAAGAGAGCAGAGATTGGAAACTGGGTTGCAGAAGGACTGTTACACAGAGTAGAGGTTGAAGACTGGAGTGTAGAAGGACTGTTACAGAGAGCAGAGGTTGGAGACTGGGGTTCAGAAAGACTGATACAGAAAACAGAGGTTGGAGACTTGGGTCCAGAATAAACCTTACAGAGAGCAGAGGTTGGAGACTTCAGTACAGAAGGACTGTTACAGAGAGCAGAGTTTGGAGACCAGGGTACAGAAAGACTGTTGAAGAGTGCAGAGGTGGGAGAATGGGATCCAGTAGGACTGTTTCAGAGAGTATATGATAAAGACTGGGGTGCAGTAAAACTGTTACAGAGAGCAGAAGTTGGAGACTGGGGTGCAGAAAAATTGATGCAGGGAGAAGAGTTTTGAGACTGGGGTGAAAAAGGACTTTTACAAAGATCAGAGTTTGGAGATTGGGGTGCAGAAGAATCTTACAGAGAGCATAGATTGGAGATTGGGGTGCAGAGGAACTGTTGCACAGAGCAGAGGTTGAAGACTGGGGTGCAGAAGAACTGTTAAAGAGAGCAGAGATTGGAGACTGTGTGGCAGAAGTATCTTACATAAAGCAGACTTTGGAGACTGAGGTGCAGAAGAAATGTTACCGAGATCAATGGTTGGAGACTGGGGTGCAGAAGGATTTTTGCAGGGAGCAGAGGTGGGAGACTGACATGCTGAAGGCCTCTTGCAGACAAGAGAGGTTGGAGAATGGGGTGCAGAAGGACCGTTGCAGATAGCAGAGGATGGAGACTGAGGTGCAGAAGGATTGTTACAGAGAGCAGAGGTTAGAGAGTGGGGTGAAGAAGGACTGTTACGGAGATCAGAGTTTGGAGACTGGGGTGCAGAAGGTTCTTTCAGAGTGCAGAGGTAGGTGACTGTGGTGCAGACGAACTGTTGCACAGAGCAGAGGTTTGAGACTGGGGTGCATAAGGACTGTTACCGAGAGCAGAGTTTCGAGACTTTGTTGCAGAAAGATCTTACATAAAGCAGAGGTTGGAGACTGAGGTGCAGAAGAAATGATACCCAGAGCAGAGTTTGGATACTGGGGTGAAGAAGGACTGTTGCCGAGACCAGAGGTTGGAGACTGTCGTGCAGTAGAGAAGGAATGTTACAGAGAGCACAGTTTGGAAACTGGGGTGTAGAAGGATCTTACAGAGAGCAGAGGTTGGTGACTGGGGTTCAGAAGGACTGTTACAGAGAGCATAGGTTGGAGACTACGTTGCATAAGGACTGTTACAGAAAGCAGAGTTTAGAGACTGTGGTGCACAAAGATCTTTGCAGAGATCAGAGTTTTCAGACTTATGTATACAAGGACTGTTGCATAGAGTAGATGTTGAAGACTGGGGTTCAGAAGGATTGTTGCAGAGAGCAGAGGCTAGAGACTGGGGTGCAATAGGACCATTGCAGAGGTCAGAGTTTGGAAACTGAGGTGCAGAAAGATTTTTACAGAGAACAGAAGTTGGATACTAGGGTGCAGAAGACTGTTGCAGAGAGCAGAGGTTGGAAACTGGGGTTTAGAAAGACTGTGGCAGAGAGCAGAGGTTTGAGACTGGGGTGCAGAAGGACTGTTACAGAGAACAGAGGTTGGAGACTGCGGTGCAGAAGGCCTGTTATAGAGAGCAGAATTTGGTGAAAGGATGCAGAACGAGTGTTACAGAATGCAGAGTTTGGAAACTGGGTTGCAGGAGGATCTTACAGTGAGCAGAGGTTGAAGACTGAGGTGCAGAAGGACTGTTACAGAGAGCGGAGTTTGGAGACTGAGGCGCAGAAGGACCATTGCAGAGAGCAGAGGTGAAGACAGAGGTGCAGAAGGATTGTTACAGAGAGAACAGGTTGGAGACTGGGGTGCAGAAGGTCTGTTGCAAATTGCAGAGGTGTAAGAATGTGGTGAAGAAGGACTGTTTCAGGGTGCAGGTGTTGGAGACCTGGGTGCAGAGGTCTGCTGAAGAGAGCAGAATGTGGAGACTGAGGTGCAGAATAACTGTTACAGAGAGCAGAGTTTGGAGACTGGGGTTCAGAAGGTCTGATACAGAAAACAGAGTTTGGAGACTGGGGTGCAGAAGGACCATTGCAGAGATCAGAGTTCGAAGACTGCCATACATGAAAACTGTTACAGAGAGCAGAGGTTGGAGAATGGTTTATAGAAGAACTGTTTCAGTGTGCAGATGTTGGAGACTGGGGTTCAGAAGAACTTTTTCTGAGAGCAGAGTTTGGAGACTGGGGTGCAGAAGAACTGTTGCAGAGAGCAGAGGTTGGAGATTGAGGTGCAGAAAGAATGTTACAGAGAGCAAAGGTTGGAGACTGGGGTGCAGAATTACTGATACAGAAAGCAGAGGTTGAGACTGGTGTTCAGAAGAACCGTTACAGAGAGCAGAGGTTGGAGACTGTAGTACAAAAGTACTGTTACAGAGAGCAGAGGTTAGAAAATCGGGTGCAGAAGTAAGGTTGCAGAGTTCAGAGGTTTGAGACAAAGGTGCAGAAGGACTGTTACAGAAAGCAGAGGTTGGAATCCGTTGTTCAGAAGGACTTATACAGAAAGCAGAAGTTTGAGACTGGGGTGCAGAAGGACCGTTAGAGAAAGCTGAGGTTCGAGACTATGGTACAGAAGGACTGTTAAAGAGAGCAGAGGTTTGATACTGGAAAGTAGAAGGACTGTTGCAGAGAACAGATGTTGTAGACTGGGTTACAGCAGGACCGTTGAGAAAAGCAGAGGTTGTAGACTGGGTTGGAGAAGAATGTTACAGAGAGAAGAGTTCGGAAACTGGGGTGCAGAAGGACCTTACAGAGAACAGAGGTTGGAGACTGGGGTTCAGAAGGAGTGTTCAGGAGAGGAGACGTTGGAGACAGGGGTGCAGAAGGACTGTTGCAGAGAACAGATGTTGGAGACTGGGGTGCATAAAGATCGTTGCAGAGAGCAGAGGTTAGAGACAAGGGTGCAGAAGGACTGATGCAGAGAGCAGAGGTTGGAGACTGAGGTGCAGAAAAACAGTTACAGCGAGCAGAGTTGGAGTCTGGGGTGCAGAAGGATCGTTGAAGATAACAGAAGTTGGAGACTGAGTTGCAGAAGAATTGTTGAAGAGAGTAAAGGTGGAGACAGGGCTGCTGAAGGATCGTTACAGAGAGAAGAGGTGGTAGACTGCGGTGCAGAATGACTGTTACAGAGATCACAGGTTGGAGAGTGCGGTGCAGAAGGAATGTTGCAGAAAGAAGAGGTTGGAGACTGGGGTGCAGAAGGACTGTTTCAGAGAGCAGAGGTTGGAGACTGAGATGCAGAAGGATTATTATACAGAGCAATCGTTTGAATCTGGGGTGAAGAATTATGATACAGAAAGCAGAGGTGTGAGACTGGGGTGCAGAAGGACCGATACAGAGAGAAGAGTTGGCAGACTGGCGTGCAGAAGGAATGTTTCAGAGAGCAGAGTTTGGAGACTGGGGTGCATAAGGCCTTCTATAGAGAGCAGATTTTGGAGACTGGGTCGCAGAAGGACTGTTATAGAGAGCAGAGTTTTGAGGCTGGGTTGAAGAAGGATTTTACAGAGAGCAGTGGTTGGTGACTGTGGTGCAGGATGAATGTTACAGAGAGCAGTGATTAGAGACTGGGGTGCAGAAGGATCGTGCAGAGAGCAGAGGTTTCACACTGAGGTGCAGAAGGACTGTTACAGAGAGAAGAGGTTGGAGACTGAGTTGCAGCAGGACTGTTACAGAGAGCAGAGTTTGGTGACTGAGGTGCAGAAGGACTTTTACAGAAACAGAGGTTTGAAATTGGGGTACAGAGGGACCATTACAGAGAGCAGAGGTTGGAGACTGCGGTATAGAAAGACTGTAACAGAGAGCAGAGGTTTCAGAATACGGTGCAGAAGGACTGTTACAGAGAGCAGAGGTTGGAGACTGGGGTGCAGAAGGACTGTTACACAGAGCAGATGTTGAAGATTGGGGTGTAGAAGGACTGTTGCAGAGAGCAGAGGCTGGAGACTTGGGTGAAGAAGCACTTTTGCCAAGATCAGAATTTGGGGACTGGGGTGCAGAAAGATCATTGCAGAGAGAAGAGGATGGAGACTGAGGTGCAAAAAGACTGTTACAGAGAGCAGAGGTTAGAGACTGGGTTGCAGAAGGCCTTTTATGGAGACCAGAGTGTGGAGAAGGGCTCCAGACAGACTGTTACAGATCACAGAGTTTGAAGATTGGGTTGAAGAAGGACCTAATAGAGAGCAGATGTTGGGGACCCAGGTGCAGAAGGACTGTTACAGAGAGTAGAGGTTGAAGACTGTGGTGCAAAAAGATCATAGCAGAGAACAGCGTTATAAGACTGAGGTGCAGAAGCACTGTTGCAGAGACCACATGTTGGAGACTGGGGCGCAGAAGGACTGTTGCAGAGAGCAGTGGTTGGAGACTGGGGTGCAGCAGTCTTGTAATAGAGAACAGACTTTGGAGACTGGGGTGCAGAAGGCCTGTTACTGAGAGGAGAGTTGTGAGAAGGGGTGCAGAAGGACTGTTAGAGAGGGCAGAGTTTGGAGACTGGGTTGCAGAAGGATCTTACAAAGAGCAGATGTTGGAGACTGATGTGTAGGATGATTGTTGCAGAGAGAAGAGTTTGGAGACTGGGGTGCAGAAGGCCTGTTACAGAGAGCAGGGTTTGGAGACTGGGATGCAGAAGGCCTGTTAAATAGAACAGAGGTTGAAGACTGGGGTGCAGAAGGACTGTTATAGAAAGCAAAGTTAGGAGACTGGGTGGCAGAATTATCTTACAGAGAGCAGAGTTTGGAGACTGAGGTGCATGAGGACTATTACAGAGAGCAGTGGTTGGAGACTGGGGTTCAGATGGATCATGTAGAGAGAAGAGGTTTCAGACTGAGGTGTAAATCGACTGTTACAGAGAGCAGAGGTTGGAGACTAAGGTGCAGAAGGACTGTTACAGAGAGCAGATGTTGAAGTCTGGGGTGAAGAAGGATTGTTGCAGAAAGCAAAATTTTCAGACTGAGGTGCAGAAAGACTTTTGTAGAGAGCAGATGTTAGAGACTGGGGTGCACAAAGTTCGTTGCAGACAGCAGAATTTGGAGAATGCAGTACAGAAAGACTATTGCAGGAAGAAGAGGTTGGAGACTAGGGTACAAAAGGACTTTTTCAGAGAGCAGATGTTGGATACTGTTGTTCAGAAGGACTGTTGCAGAGAGCAGAAGTTGTAGAATGGGTTGCAGAAGGACTTTTGCAGAGAGCAGAGGTTGGAGACTGAGGTTCAGGTGAACGGACAAAGAAAGCAGAGGTTGGAGACTGGCGTGCAAAAGGACCTTTACAGAGAGCATAGTTTTGAGACTGCGGTACAGAAGGACTGTTACAGAGAGCAGAGTTTGGAGACTGGGGAGCATAAAGAGTGTTGCAGAGTACAGAGGTTGGAGACTGGGGTGTAGCAGAACCATTGCAGAAAGCAGAGTTTGGAGACTGGCGTGGAGAAGGAATATTACAGAGAGCAAAGTTTGGAAACTGGGGTCAAAAGAATCTTCCATACAGCAGAGGTTGGAGACTGGGGTGCAGAAGGATCGTTGCAGAGAGAAGAGTTTGGACTCTGGAGTTCAGAAGGACTGTTGCAGTTAGCAGATTTTGGAGACTGAAGTGCAGAAGGACTGTTTAGAGAGCAGATGTTGGAGACTGGGGTGCAGAAGGACTCTTGCAGAGAGCAGAGTTTTAAGACTGAGGTACAGAAGGATCATTGCAGAGAGCAGAGGTGGAGACTTGGCTGCAGAAGGACTGTTACACACAGCACATGTTGCAGACTGGGGTGCAGAAGGAATTTTGCAGACAGCAGAGGTTGGAGACTGGGGCGCATAAGGACTGTTGCATATAGCAGAGTTTGGATATGAGGTGCAGAAGGACTGTTACAGAGAGCAGAGGTTGTAGACTGGGGTGCAGAAGGACTGATACAAAAAGCAGAGGTTGGAGACTGGGGTGCAGAAGGACCGTTACACAGAGAAGAGTTTGAAGACTGCGGTACAAAAGGACTGTTACAGAGAGTAGAGGGTGGTGACTGGGGTGCAGAATGAGTGTTGCAAAGAACAGAGTTTGGAGACTGAGGTGAAGAAGGACTGATAAAGAGAACACAGATTTTAGACAAGGTTGCAGAAGGATCGTACAGAGAGCAGAGATTGTAGACCAAGGTGCAGCAGGACTGTTACAGAGAGCAGATGTTGGAGACTGGGGTGCAGAAGGATTGTTATAGCTAACAGACTTTAGAGACTGGGGTGCAAAATCCTGTTATGGAGAGGAGAGGTGGGAGAAGGTGTGCAGAAGGACTGTTACAAAGGGCAGAGTTTGGAGTCTGGGTTGCAGAAGGTACTTACAGTGAGCAGTTGTTGGAAAGTGAGGTGCAGAGAGACTGTTACAGAGAGTAGATATTGGAGACTGAGGCACAGAAAGATTGTTACAGAGAGCAGAGTTTGCAGACTGGGGTGCAGAAGGACTTTTTCAGATACCAGAGGTTGGAGACTGGGGTGTACAAGGACTGTTGCAGAAACCAGAAGTTGGAATCTGGGGTGCTGAAAGACTGTTGCAGAGAGCAGATGTAGGAGACTAAGATGCAGTCCTTACTGTTACAAAGAGCAAAGGTTTTCGACTGGGGTGCAGAAGAACTGAGACAGAGAGCAGAGTTTCGAGACTAGGGTCAGAAGGCCTGTTACAGAGAGCAGAGGTTGGAGACTGGGGTGCAGAAGGGCTGTTGGAGAGAGCAGAGTTTGGAGACTAGGTTGCAGAAGGATCTTACGTAGACCAGTGTTAGGAAACTGAGGTGCAGAAGGACTGTTACAGAGAGCAGAGTTTGGAGACTGGGGTGCTGAAGGATCGTTGGAGACAGCAGAGTTTCCCGACTGAGGTACAGAAGGACTGTTGCAGAGATCAGATGTTGGAGACTTGGGTGCACAAGGACTGATGCAGAGAGCAGATATTGGAGACTGAAATGCAGAAGGATTGTTGCAGAGAGCAGAGGTTGGACACTGGGGTGCAGAAGGACTGTTACACAGAGCATAGGTTGAAGACTGAGGTGAAGAAGGACTGTTACAGAGAGCAGATATGGGAGACAGTGGTGCAAAACTGATTCAGGGCCGATGTTGGAGACTGAGGTACAGAAGAACTGTTACAGAGAGCAGAGATTGGAGACTCGGGTGCAGAAGGATTATTGCAGAGAGCAGAGTTTTCAGATTGAGGTACAGACGAATGGTTGCAGAGAGCAGATGTTGGAGATTAGGGTGCACAAGGACAGTTGCAGCGAGCAGAGGTTGGAGACTGCAGTACAGAAGGACTGTTACAGAGAGCAGAGGTTGAAGACTGGGGTAAAGAAGGATTATTGCAGAGAGAAGAGGTTGCAGAGTGAAGTGCAGACAGACTGTTAGAGAGAGCAGAGTTTGGAGACTGTGGTGCAGAAGCACTGATTCAGAAAGCAGGGTTTGGAGCCTGGGGTGAAGAAGGACCCTTACAGAGAGCAGTGGTTGAAGACTGCGGTACAGAAGAACTGTTGTTGAGAATAAGGTTGGAGACTGGGGTGCAGAGGGACCATTGCAGAGAGCAGAGTTTGAAGACTGGGGTGCAGAAGTAATGTTACATTGAGCAGAATTTGGACACTGGGGTACAGAAGGATCTTCCACAGAGCAGAGGTTGGAGACTGTGTGGTAGAGAGACTGTTGCAGAGCAGACGTTGGAGACTGGGGTGCAGAAGGATCGTTGCTGAGAGCAGATTATGGAGACTGAGGTGCAGAAGGAATGTTACAGAGACCAGAGGTTGTAGACTGGGGTGCAGAAGGACTGATACCGAAAGCAGAGGTGAGATACTGGGGTCCAGAAGGAACGTTACAGACAGCAGATGTTGGAGACTGGAATACAGAAGGATTGTTACGGAGAGCAGATGATGCAGAATGTGGTGCAGAAGTACTGTTGCAGAGAAAAGAAGTTGGAGACTGGGGTGCATAAGGACCTTTGCTGAGAGCAGGAGATAAAGACTAATGTGCAGAAGGATTGTTACAGAGAGCATAGGTTGGAGACTGGGGTGCAGAAGGACTGTTACAAAGAGTAGAGTTTGGAGACTTGGGTGCAGAAGGATCTTTCAGAGAGCTGAGGTTGTGGACTGGGGTACAGAAGGACTGTTGCGGAGAGCAGAGTTTGGAAACTGGGGTGCATAAGGACCGTTGCTGAGAGCAGAGGTTAAAGACTGATGTGCAGAAGGATCATTGCAGAGAGCAGAGGTTGATGACTGGGGTGCAGAAGGACTCTTACAGAAAGCAGAGTTTGGATACTGGGGTAAAGAAGGCCTGTTACAGAGAGCAGAGTTTGGTACTGAGAAGCAGAAGGACTGTTACAGATAGCAGAGATTGGATACTCGGTTGCTGAAGATTCTTTCAGAGAGCAGAGTTTGAAGACTGAGGTGCAGAAAATTCTTTCAGAGAGCAGAGTTTGGAGACTGAGGTGCAGAAGGACTGTTACAGAGTGCAGACTTTTGAGACTGGGGAGCAGAAGGATCGTTGCAGAGAGTAGAAGTTGGAGACTGAAGTGCAAAAAGATCATCGCAGAGAGCAGAGGTTAGAGACTGGGGTGCAGAAGCATCGTTACAGAGAGCAGAGGTTTGAGACTGGGGTGCAGAAGAACTTTTACAGAGAGCACAGGTAGGAGACTCGGGTGCAGAAGGAATGTTGCAGAGAGCAGAGGGTGGAGAAGGGGGATCAGGAGGACTTTTGCAGAAACCAGAGTTTGGATAATGAGGTGCAGAAAGACTGTTAAAGAGAGCAGAGGTTGGAGATTGGGGTGCAGGAGGACTTATTGAGAAAGCAGATGTTGGAGACTGGGGTGCAGAAGGACGGATAAAGAGAGCAGAGTTTGGAGACCCCGGTACAGAAGGACTGCTATAGAGAGCAGAGGATAAAGCCTGGTGTGCAGAACGACTGTTGCAGAGGACAGAGGTTGGAGAATAGGGTGCAGAAGCACCTTTGCAGAGAGCAAAGGTTGGAGACTGAGGTGCAGAATTATTGTTACAGCGAGCAGAGTTTGGAGACTGGTGTGCAGAAGGATCTTACACAGAGCAGAGGTTGGAGACTGGGGTGCAGAAGAACTTTTGCAGAGAGGAGAGGTTGGAGACTGGGGTGCACAAGCATCATTGCAGAGAGTAGCTGTTGGAGAGTGGGGTGAAGAATGCCTCTTACAGAGAGCAGTGGTTGGAGACTGGGGTGAAGAAGGCCTATTACAGAGAGCAGAGATTGGAGACTGGGGTGCAGAAGGAGTGTTTCAGTGAGCAGAGTTTGCAGACTGGGTTTAAAAGGGTCTTACAGAAAGCAGAGGTTGGACACTGATGTACAGAAGGACTGTTACACAGAGAAGAGTTTGGAGACTGGGGTGCAGAAGGATTGTTGCAGAGAACATAGTTTTCAGACTGAGGTACAGAAGATCTGTTGCAGAGAGCAGATTTTGGAGACTGGGTTCACATGGACTGTTGCAGCGAGCATAGGTTGGAGACAGGGTGAAGATGGATTGTTGCAGAGAGCAGAGGTTGGTGACTGTGGTCCAGAAGGACAGATACAGAGAGCAGAGTTTTGAGACTGGGGTGCACGATGACTGATACAGAGAGAAGAGTTCAGAGATTGGGTTGCAGAAGGATCTTACAAAGAGCAGAGGTTTGAGACTGAGGTACAGAAGCACTGTTACAAAGAGTAGAGTTTGGAGACTGAGTTGCAGAAGGATCATTGCAGAGAGCAGAGCTTGGAGACTGAGGTGCAAAAGGATTGATACAGAGAGCAGAGGTTGGAGACTGGGGTGCAGAAGGACTGTTGCAGAGAGCAGAAGTTTTAGACTGGGGTGTAGAAGTACTGTTGCAGTTAGGAGAGGTAGGAGATTGGGTTCCAGAAATACCCTTACAGAAAGCAGTGTTTGGAGACTGCAGTACAGAAGGACTGTTACAGAGAGCAGAGTTTGGAGACTGTGGTGGAAAAGAACTGTTGCAGAGAGTAGATGTTGGAGACTATGGTGCAGAAGGACTGATGCAGAGAAAAGAGGTTGGAGACTGGGGTACAGTAGGACCGTTGAAGAGAGAAGAGGTTGGAGACTGGGGTGCAGAAGAATCTTACAGTAAGCAGAGGTTGGAGTCTGAGATGCAGGAGGACTTTGGCTGAGAGCAGACGATGGAGACTGGGATGCAGAAGGATTGTTGCAGAGAGCAGCGGTTGGAGACTGAGGTGCAGAAAGACTGTTACAGAGAGCAGATTTTGGAGACTGTGGTCCAGGACTGATACAGAAAACAGATGTTGGAGACTGGGGTGCAGAATGATTCTTGCAGAAAGATGAGTTTGGAGACTGGGTTGTAGAAAGTCTGTTGCATAGAGCAGAGGTTGGAGACTTAGGTGCAGAAGGACTGTTACAGAGAGGAGAGGTTGGAGACTGTTGTTCCGAAGGACTGATACAGAAAGCAGAGTTTGGAGACTTGGGTGCAGAAGGAACATTACAGAGAAGAGAGGATTGATACTGCAGTACAGAAGGACTGTTACAGAGAGCAGAGTTTGGAGACTGCGGTGCAGAAAGACTGTTGCAGAGAACACAGGTTGGAGACTGGGGTGCAGAAAGATTGTGGCAGAGAGCAGAGTTCTCAGACTGAGGTTCAGAAAGACTAAAGTAGAGAGCAGATGTTAGAGACTGGGTTGAATAATGACTGTGGCAGTAAGCAGAGGTTGGAGACTTGTGTGCATATGGACTGTTCCACAGAGTAGATGTTGGAGACTGGGGTGCAGAAAGCCTGTTACAGAGAGCAGAGTTTGGAGAAGCGGTGCAGAAGGACTGTTACAGAGAGCAGAGTTTGGAGATTGGTTTGCAAATGGATCCTACAGAGAGTAGAATTTGGAGACTGAGATGGAGAATAACTGTTACAGAGAGTTGAGTTTGAAGACTGACCTGCAGAAGGACAATTGCAGAGAGCAGAGTTTGAAGACTGAGGTGGAGAAGGACTGTTAAAGAGAGCTGAAGTTAGAGACTGAGGTGCAGAAAGACTGATACAGAATGCAGAGTTTTGAGACTGGGTTTCAGAAGGACCATTACAGAGAGCAGAGTTTGGCGACTGAGGTGCCGAAAAAACTTCCAAGATAGCAAAGGTTGGAGACTGGGGTGCAGAAGGATCTTAGAGAGAGCAGAGGTTGGAGACTGGGATGCAGAAGGACTGTTGTAGAGAGCAGACGTTGGAGACTGGGGTGCAGAAGAATTGTTGCAGAGAGCAGTGGTTGGAGACTGGGTTGCAGAATGACTGTTGCAGAGATCAAGGATAGAGACTGAGGTTCAGAAGGACTGTTACAGAGAGCAACGTTTGGAGACAGGGGTGCAGAACTGATACAGATAGCAGAGGTTGGAGACTGGGGTGCAGAAGGACTTTTACAGAGAGCAGAGATTGGAGACTGGGGTGCAAAAGGACTGTTGCAAGAACAGATGTTTAAGACAGGGTTTCAGAAAAACAATTGCAGAGAGCAGAGGTTTGAGACTGAGGTTCAGAAGCATTTTAACAGATAGCAGAGTTTGGAGACTGCGGTGCAGAAGAATTGTTACAGAGAGTAGAGTTTGGAGACTGGGGTACAGAAGCATATTACAGCGAGCAGAGGTTGGAGACTGGGGTGAAGAAGGACTGCTGCAGAGTGCAGAATTTGGAGACTGGGGTGCAGAAGAATTGTTACAGAGAGCAGAGGTTGTATACTGAGGTGCAGAAGGACTTGTGCATAGAGCAGAAGTTGGAGATTTAGGTGCAGAAGGAACTGTTGCAGAGAGCAGAGGTTGGAGACTGAGGTGCAGAAGGACTGTTATGGAGAGCAGAGGATTGAGACAGGGGTGCAGAAGAAATGATTCAAAAAGCAGAGCTTGAAGACTGGGGTACAGGAGGACCATTAGAGAGAGCATAGGTTGGAGTCTTTAGTACAGAAGGACAAAGAGCAGAGGTTGGAGACTGGGGTGCAGAAAGACTGTTGATGAGAGTAGATGATGGAGACTGGGGCGCAGAAAAGCTGTAGCAGAGAGGAGACGTTGGAGACTAAGGTGAAGAAGGACATTTACACAGAGCAGAGGTTGGAGACTGAAGTGCAAAAGGACTGATACAGAAAGCAGAGTTTTGAGATTCGGGTGATGAAGTATCCTTACAGAGAGCAGAGTTTCGAGAATGCAGTACAGAAGGACTCTTACAGAGAGCAGAGTTTGGAGACTGGGGTGGAGAATGACTGTTGCTGATAGCAGATGTTGGAGTCTGGGGTTCAGAAGGAATGTTGCAGAGAGCAGAGGATGGAGACTGGGGTTCACAAGGACTGTTGCAGAGAGCAGAGGTTGCAGACTGAGTTGCAGAAGGACTCTTACAGACGGCAGAGTTTGGAGACTGGGGTGCAAAACGACTTATACAGAAAGCAGAGGTTGGATACTGTGGTGCATAAGGACCCTTACGGAGAACAGAGGTTGAAGACTGTGGTACAGAAAAACTGGTACCGAGAGAAGAGGTTGAAGACTGGGGTGCAGAAGAACTGATGAAGAGAACAGAGGTTGGAGACTGGGGTGCAGACGGATTGTTTGGTCGAGCAGAGTATGGAGACTGGGGTATAGAAGGACTGTTATAGAGAGCAGAGGTTGGATACTGGAGTGTAGAAGGACTGTTGCAGAGAGCAGACGTTTGAGACTGGGGTGCAGAAGCATCGTTTGGGTGAGCAGAGTATGGAAACTGTGGTGTAGAAGGACTGTTAAAGAGAGCAGAGGTTGGAGACTGGCGTGTGGAAGGACTGTTTCAGAGAGCAGATGTTGGAGACTTTGGTGAAGAAGGACTGTTGCATAGAGCAGAGATTGGAGACTGAGGTACAGAAGGACTGTT
This sequence comes from Ictidomys tridecemlineatus, assembly GCF_052094955.1. NCBI lineage: Eukaryota > Metazoa > Chordata > Mammalia > Rodentia > Sciuridae > Ictidomys > Ictidomys tridecemlineatus. The sequence continues at coordinate 25,322 of NW_027524873.1, forward strand.
GCAGAGAATAGAGGTTAAAGACTGGGTTGAAGAAGGACTGTTACATAGAGGAGATGTTGGAGACTGGGTTTCAGAAGGATCTTACAGAGAGCAGAGGTTGGAGACTGGGGTGCAGACCGACTTTTACAGAGAGCAATGGTTTTATACTGGGGTGCAGAAGGAATGTTGCAGAGAGCAGAGGTTGAAGACTGAGGTTCAGAAGGACTGCTGCTGAGAGTAGAGTTTGGAGATTGGCGTGCAGAAGGACTGTTGCAGAGAGCAGAGGTTTTAGACTGCAATGTAGAAGGACTTTTGCAGAGAGTACAGTTTGGAAATTTGGGTCCAGAAGGAGTGTAGCAGAGAGCAGAGGTTAAAGACTAAGGTGCAGAAGTACAGTTACACAGAGCACAGTTTGGAGACTGGGGTGCAGAAAGACTGATACAGAAAGCAGAGGTTGGAGACTCGGGTGCAGAAGTACCCTTACCAAGAGCAGAGTTTGGAAATGCAGTACAGATGGACTGTTACAGAGAGCAGAGGTTGGAGACTGCAGTGAAGAATGACTGTTGCAGAGAGCAGATGTTGGAGACTGGGGTGCAAAAGGACTGTTGCAGAGAGTAGAGGATGGAGACTGGGGTGCAGAAGGACTGTTGCAGAGAGCAGAGGTTGTAGAATGAGATGCAGAAGGACTGTTAGTGAGGGAAGATTTTGGAAAAGGTTGTGCAAAACGACTGATACAGAAAGCAGAGGTTGGATACTGGGGTGCATAAGGACCCTTATAGAGAACAAAGGTTGGAGACAGCGGTACAGAAGGAATGTTACAGAGAGCCGAAATCGGAGACTGGAGTGCAGAAGGACTGTTACAGAGAGCAGAGTTTGTAGACTGGGTTTCAGAAGGGTCTTACAGAGAGATGAGGTTGGAGACTGAGGTACAGAAGGACTGTTGCAGAGAGCAGACGTTGGAGACTGGGGTGCACAAGGATCGTTGGGGCGAGCAGAGTATAGAGACTTGGGTGTAGATCGACTGTTGCAGAGAGCAGAGGTTGGATACTGGGGTGCAGAAAGACTGACAAAGAAAGCAAATGTTGGAGACTGGGGGGCAGAAGGACAGTTACAGAGAGCAGAGGTAGGAGACTGTGGTACAGAAGGACTGTTACAGAGAGTAGAGTTTCGAGACTGGGGTGTAGAAGGACTGTTGCAGAAAACAGAGTTTGGAGACTGGGGTGCAGAAGGATCGTTGCAGAGAGCAGAGTTTGGAGATAGGTTCCAGAAAAACTGTTACAGCGAGCAGGGGTTGGAGACTGGGGTGCAGAAGGACTTTTCCAGAGAGAAGAGGTAGGAGACTGGGGTGCAGAAGGATCATTGCAGAGAGTAGAGGTTGGAGACTAGGGTGCAGAAGGCCTCTTACAGAGAGCAGAGTTTAGAGGCTGGGATGCAGAGGCCTGTTACAGAGAGCAGAGGTTAGAGACTGGGGTGCAGAAGAACTGTTACAGAGAGAAGGGTTTGCAGACTGGGTTTCAGAAGGGTCTTACAGAGAGCAGAGGTAGGAGACAGAGGTACAAAAAGACTGTTACAGAGAGCAGAGGTTGGAGACTGACGTGTAGAAGGACTGTTTAAGAGAGCAGATGTTAGAGACTTGTGCAAAGAAGGATTGTTGCATAGAGCAGAGATTAAAGATTGAGGTACAGAAGAACTGTTGCAGAGAGCAGACGTTTGAGACTGGGTTGCACAAGGACTGTTGCAGCGAGCAGAGGTTGGAGACTGGTGTGCAGAAGGATGGTTGCAGAGAGCAGAGGTTGAAGACTGCGGTGCAGATGGACTGATACAGAGAGCAGAGGTTGGAGACTGGGGTGCAGAAGGCCTTTCACAGAGCAGAGTTGGAGACTCGGCTGCAGAAGGATCTTACAGAGAGCAGAGTTTGGAGCCTGAGGTGCAGAGGGACCCTTCCAAAGAGAAGAGGTTCGAGACTGAGGTGCAGAAGGATAGTTACAGAGAGAAGAGGTTGGAGACTGGGGTGGAGAAAAACTTTTGCTGAAAGCAGAGATTTTAGACTGGGGTGTAGTAGGACTGTTGCAGAGAGTAAAGGTTGGAGATTGGGGTCCAGAAGGAGTGTTACAGAGAGCAGATTTTGAAGACTTGGGTGGAGAAGGACTGTTGCAGAGAGCGGAGGCTGGAGACTGGGGTGCAAACGGAAAGTTGCAGAGAGCAGAGGATGGAGACTGGGGTGCAGAGGTATCCCTGGTGTGAGCAGAGTATGGAGAATGGGGTGTAGAAGGACTGTTACAGAGAGCAGAGTTTGGAGATTAGGGTTTAGAAAGACTTTTACTGAGAGCACAGGTTGGAGACAGGAGTACAGAAAGACTTTTACAGAGAGCAGACTTTGGAGACTGGGGTGCAGAAGGATCATTGCAGAGAGCAGAGTTTGGAGACTGGGTTTCAGAAGGATTGTTAGAGAGAGCAGAGTTTGGAGACTGTGGTGACGAAGGACTTTTACTGAAGGCAGAGTTTGGAGACTGGGGTGCAGAAGGACTTTTACAGAGATCACAGGTTAAAGACTGAGGTGCAGAAAAAACTGTTGCAGAGAGCAAAGTTAGGAGACTGGGGTGCAAAAGGAGGATTGCAGAGAGCAGATGTTGGAGACTGAGGTGCAGAAACACCATTACAGAGAGGCGAAGTTGGAGACTGGGGTACAGAGGAGTGTTACACAGCAGAGGTTGGAGACTGGGATGCAGAAGAACTGATACATAAAGCAGAGTTTCGAGACTGGGGTGCAGAAGGCCCCTTACAGAGAGCAGAGGTTGGAGACTGGGGTGGAGATTGACTGTTACAGAGAGCAGAGAATGGAGACTATGGTGGACAAGGAATTTTACAGAGAGCAGAGTTTAGAAACTGGAGTGCAGAAGGATTTTATAGAGAGCAGAGGTTGGAGACTGTGGTGCAGAAGGACTGTTGCACAGAGCAGAAGTTGGAGACTGGGGTCCAGATGGATCTTTGCAGAGAGCAGATTTTACTTACTGAGGTGCAGATGGACTGTTACAGAGAGCAGAGTTTGGAGACTGAGGTGCAGAAGGACAGTTACAGAGATCAGAGTTTGGAGAATGGTGTGCAGAAGGACTGTTACAGAGAGCGAAGGTTGGAGACTGGGGTTAGGATGGATCTGACAGAGAGCAGAGTTTAGAGACTGGAGTGCAAAAAGACTGTTGCAGAGAGCAGACGTTGGATACTGGGGTCCAGAAAGATCGTTGCAGAGAGCAGAATTTGCAGACTGAGATGCAGAAGGCTGTTGCAGAGAGCAAAGGTTGGAGACTGAGGTGCAGAAGGACTGTTACAGAGAACAGATGTTGGAGACTGGGGTTCAGATGGATCTTACAGAGAGCAGATGTCGGAGACTGAGGTGTAGAAGGACTGTTACAGGAAGCCGAGTTTGGAAATTGGGGTGCAGAAAGACCGTTATTGAGAGCAGAGGTTGGAGACTGCGGTATATTACTGTTACCGAGAGCAGAGGCTGGAGACTGCGATGCAGAAAGACTCTTACATAGAGCACAGGTTGGAGACTGAGGTGCAGAAGGATAGATGCAGAGAACAGAAGTTTGAGACTAGGGTTCAGACCGCCTGATACAGAAAGCAGAGGTTGGAGACTGGGGTGTAGAAGGACCATTAAAAAGAGCAGAGTTTGGAGACTGCGGTACAGAAGGAGTGTTACAGAGAGCAGATCTTGGAAACTGGGGAGCAAAAGGACTGTTGTAGAGGTCAGAGTTTGGAGACTCGGGTACAGAAGAAATGTTAAAGAGAAAAGAGTTTGGAAACTGGAGTGAAGAAAGATATTACAAAGAGAAGAGGAGACTGTGTTGCAGAATTACTGTTGCAGAGAGCAGATGTTGGAGTCTGGGGTCCAGAAGGATCATTGCAGAGAGCAGAATTTTGAGACTGGGGTGCAGAAGGACGGTTCCAGAGAGCAGATGTTGAAGACTGGGGTACAGAAGGACTGTTACTTAGTGCAGAGGTAAGAGACTGAGGTGCAGAAGGACTGTTACAGAGAACAGAGTTTGGAGACTGGGGTGCAGAAGGACTGTTACAGAGAGCAGAGTTTGGAGATTGGGGTTCAGATGGATCTTACAGAGAGCAGAGTTTGGAGATTTGGGTGCAAAGGACTGTTGCAGAGAGCAGAATCTGGAGTCTGGGGTGGAGAAGAATCATTGCAGAAAGAAGAGGTTGAAGACTGGGGTGCAGAAGCCCTGTTACAGAGAGCAGAGTTTGGAGACTGGGTGGCAGAAGTCTTGGTACAGAGAGCAGAGGTTGGAGACTGTTGTGCAGAAGGACTGTTACAGAGTGCAGAGTTCAAAAACTGGGTTGCAGAAGGATCTTACAGAGAGCAGAGTTTGGAGACTGAGGTGCAGAAGAACTGTTACAGAGAGCAGAGGTAGGAGACGTGGATGCAGAACGGTCGTTGCAGAGAGCAGAGTTTTTAGACTGAGGTACAGAAGAACTGTTGCAGAGAGCAGATGTTGGAGACTGGAGTGCATAAGGAATGTTGAAGAGAGCAGATGTTGGAGACTGGGGTGCAGAAGGACTGATAAAGAAAAGCAGAGGTTTGAGACTGGGGTGCAGAATGACCCATACAGAGAGCAGACTTTGGAAACTGCAAAACAGGAGGAATGTTACAGAGAGAAGAGGTTGGAGACTGGGGTGGAGAAGAAGAGTTTCAGAGTGCAGATGTTGGATACTTGTTTGCAGAAGCACTGTTGCAGAGAGCAGAGTTTGGAGCCTGCAATACAAGTGGACTGTAGAAGAGAGAAGAGGTCTGAGACTGGAGTGGAGAAGAACTGTTTCAGAGTGCAGATTTTGGAGATTGGGGTGCAGAAGAACTGTTGCATAGAGCAGAGTTTGGTGATTGTGGTGCAGAAGAACTTTCGCAGATCACAGAAGCCGGAGACTGAGTTGCAGAAAGAATGTTACAGAGAGCAACGTTTGGAGACTGAGATGTAGAATTACTAATAAAAAAAGCAGATGTTGAAGACTGGGGTGCAGAAGGACCGTTACAGAGAGCAGAGGTGGGAGGCTGCAGTACAGAAGGACTGTTACATAGAGCAGAGTTTGGAGACTAGGGTACAGAAGGACTGTTTCAGATAGCAGATGTTGTAGACTGTGGTTCAGAAGAACTGTAGTATAGAGCAGAGGTTAGAGAATGGGGTGCAAAAGTAAGGTTGCAGAGAGAAGAGGTTAGAAACAGTGGTGCAGAAGGACTGATTCAGAAAGCAGAGGTTTGAGACTGGGGTGCAGAAGGACTGTTACAGAGAGCAGATGTTGGAGACTGGGGACCAGAAGAATTGTTGCAGAGAACAGAGTTTGGAGACTGGGGTGCACCAGGACCGGTGCAGAATCCAGAGGTTGTAGACTGTGGTGAAAAAAGAATGTTACAGAGAGCAGATTTGGAAAACTGGGATGCAAAAGGATTTTACAGAGGGTTTGGGGACAGGGGTGCAGAAGGACTGTTGAGGAGAGCAGAGGTTGGAGACTGAGGTGCAAGAAGACTGTTACAGAGAGTAGAGTTTGGAGATTGGGGTGCACAAGGCCTTTTACAGAAGGCAGAGGTTGGAATCTGGGGTCCAGAATAACTGTCACAGAGAGCAGAGTTTTTAGATAAGGTTGCACAAGGATCTTAGAGAGAGCAGAGATTGTAGACCTAGGTGCAGCAGGAATGTTACAGAGAGCAGAGGTTGGAGACTGGGGTGCAGAAGGCCTGTTACGGAGAGGAGAGTTGGGAAAAGGGGTGCAGAAGGACTGTTAGAGTGGGAAGAGTTGGGAGACTGGGTTGCAGAAGGATCTTACAGAGAGCAGAGGTTGGAGTCTGGGGTGCAGAAGGATTGTTGCAGAGAGTAAAATTCTCAGACTAAGGTGAAGAAGGACTGTTGCAGAGAGCAGATGTTGGAGACTGGGTTGCAGAAGGATCGTTACAGAGAGCAGAAGTTGAAGAATGGGGTGCAGAAGAACTGCTACAGAGAACAGAGTTTGGAGACTGGGGTGCAGAAGGCCTGTTACGGAGAGCAGAGTTTTGAGACTAGGGTGCAAAAGGACTGTTACAGAGCGCAGAGTTTGGAGACTGGGTTGCAGAAGGATCTTACAGAGAGCAGAGGTTTGAGACTGAGGTGCAGAAGGACTGTTGCAGAAAGAAGATGTTGGAGACTGCAGTACAGAAGGACTGTTGCAGAGAGCAGAGGTTTGAGACTAGGGTACACAAGGACTTTTTCAGAGAGCATATGTTAGAGACTGTTGTTCACGAAGACTGTTGCAGAGAGCAGAAGTTGGAGAATGGGATGCAGAAGGACTTTTGCAGAGAGCAGAGGCTGGAGACTGAGGTGCAGAAGGAGGGATAAAGAAAGCAGATGTTCGAGACTGGCGTGCAAAAGGACCTTTACAGAGAGCAGGGTTTGGAGACTGTGGTACAGAAGGACTATTACAGAGAGCAGAGTTTGGAGACTGGGGAGAAGAAGGACTGTTACAGAAAGAAGTGGTTGGAAATTGGGGTGCAAAAGGACCGTAAGAAAGTCCAGAGTTTGGAGACTGCGGTATAGAAAAACTGTAACAGAGAGCAGAGGTTGGAGACTGAGGTGCAGAAGGATAGATACAGAGAGCAAAGGTTTGAGACTGGGGTTCAGTAGGATTGATACAGAAAGCAGAGTTTGGAGACGGGGTGCAGAACGACTGTTCCGGAGAACAGAGTTTGGAGACTGCGGTACAGAAGGACTGTTACAGAGAGCAGATGTTGAAGACTGGGGAGCAGAAGGACTGTTGCAGAGGAAGAGGTTGGAGACTGGGGTGTTTCAGGACATTTGCAAAAAGCAGAGGTTAACGAATGGGATGAAGAAGGAATGTTACAGAGAGCAGAGTTTGGATACTAGAGTACAGAAGGATCTTACAGAGAGCGGAGCTTGGATACTTTGGTGCAGAAAGACTGTTGAAGAGAGCAGAGGTTGGAGACTGGGGTGGAGAAGGACTGTTGCAGAGAGCAGAGGATACAGACTGGGCTGCAGAAGGACTGTTGCAGAGAGCAGAGTTTGGAGACTGAGGTGCAGAAGGATAGATACAGAGAACAGAGGTTGGAGACTGGGGTTCAGAAAGACTGATACAGAAAGCAGAGTTTGGAGACTGGGGTGTAGAAGGACTGTTACAGAGATTAGAGTTTGGAGACTCAGGTCTAGAAGGACTCTTACAGGAAGCAGAGTTTTAAATTTGAGTGCAGAAGGACTTTTACAGAGAGCAGATGTTGGAGACTGGGGTGGAGAAAAATCATTGATGACTGTTGTGCAGAAGGACTGTTACAGAGTGCAATGTTTAAAGACTTTGTTTCAAAAGGATCTTACAGAGAGCAAAGTTGGGAGACTGAGGTGCAGAAAGACTGTTAGAGAGAGCAGAGGTTGGAGATTGAGGTGCAGAAGGACTGTTACAGAGAGCAAAGGTTAGATACAGGGGTGCAGAAGCATCTTACAGAGAGCACAATTTGGAGACTGAGGTGCAGAAGGACTGTTGCAGAGATCAGAGGTTGGAGAGTGGGGTGCAGTTGGATCATTGCAGAGAGCTGATGTTGGAGACTTAAGTGCAGAAGGATCGTTGCAGAGAGCAGATTTTGGAGACTGGCATGCAGAAGGCCTGCTACAGAGAGAAGAGTTTGGAGACTGGCTTGCAGAAGGCCTGTTACAGAGAGAAGAGGTTGTAGACTGAGGTGCAGGTGGACTGTTACAGAGAGCAGTGTTTGGAGACTGGGGTGCAGAAGGATCATGCAGAGAGCAGAGGTTTGAGACTGAGGTGCAGGTGGACTGTTACAGAGAGCAGAGGTTGGAGACTGAGGTGTAGAAGAACTGTTACAGAGAGGAGAGTTTGGAGACTCAGGTGCAGAAGGACTGTTATACAGAGCAGTGTTTGGTGACTGGTTTCCTGAAGGATCTTACCGAGAGCAGAGGTTGGAGACTGAGGTGCAGGTGGACTGTTACAGAGAGCAGAGGTTTGAAACGGAGGTGTAGAAGGACTGTTACAGAGAGGAGAGTTTGGAGACTAGGTGCAGAAGGACTGTTGCAGAAAGCAGAGTTTCGAAATTGGGCTGCAGAAGGACCATTACAGAGAGCAGAGTTTGGAGACTGCGGTATAGGTCTGTTACCGAGAGCAGAGGTTAGAGACTGGGGTGCAGAAAGACTCTTACATAGAGCACAGGTTGGAGACTGAGGTGCAGAAGGATAGATATAGAGAACAGAGGTTGGAGACTGGGTTTCAGACAGACTGATACAGATAACATAGATGGAGACTGGGGTGTAGAAGGTTTTTTACAAAGAGCAGAGTTTGAAGACTGCGGTACAGAAGGATTGTTACAGAGAGCAGATCTCGGAGACTGGGGAGCAGAAAAACTGTTGCAGAGGACAGAGGTTGGAGACTGGGGTGGAGAAGGAATGTTACAGAGAGCAGAGTTGGAAAACTGGAGTGCAGAAAGATCTTAAAGAGAGCAGAGTTTGGAGACTGTGGTGCAGATGGACTGTTTCAGAGACAAGATGTTGGAGACTGGGGTGGAGAAGAATCGTTGCAGAGAGCCGAGGTTGGAGACTGGGGTGCAGAAGAATTGTTGCAGAGAGCAGATTTTGGAGACTGAGGTGCAGAAGGCCTGCTACAGAGAGAAGAGTTTGGAGACTGGCCTGCACAAGGCCTGTTGCAGAGAGAAGAGGTGGGAGACTGGGATGCAGAAGAACAGTTATAGAGAGCAGAGCTTGGAGACTGGGTTGCTGAAGGTTCTTACACAGAGCAGAGGTTGGAGACTTAGGTGCAGGTGGACTGTTACAGAGAGCAGTGTTTGGAGACTGGGTTGCAGAAGTTTCATGAAGAAAGCAGAGGTGTCAGACTGAGGTTCAGTAGGACTGTTACAGAGAACAGAGGTTGGAGACTGAGGTGTAAAAGCACTGTTACAGAGAGCAGAGTTTGGAGACTGAGGTGCAAAAGGACTGTTAAAGAAAGCAGAGTTTGGAAATTGCGGTGCAGAAGGACTGTTACAGAGACCAGAGGTTGGAGACTGCGGTATAGAAAAACTGTTACAGAGAGCAGAGGTTAGAGACTGGGGTGCAGAAGGAATGTTACAGAGAGCACAGTTTGGAGACTGGGTGGCAGAAAGATATTACATAGAGCAGAGGTTGGAGGCTGAGGTGCAGAAGAATTGTTATCGAGAGCAATGGTTGGAGACTGGGGTGCAGAAGGATTTTTGCAGGGAGCAGAGGTTGGAGACTGACATGCTGAAGGACTCTTTCAGACAACAGAGGTTGGAGAATGGTGTGCAGAAGGACAGTTGCAGAGAGCAGATTTTGGAGACTGAGGTGCAGAAAGATTGTTACAGAGACCAGAGGTTGGAGACTGGGGTGAAGAAGGACTGTTACGGAGATAAGAGTTTGGAGACTGGGGTGCAGAAGAATCTTTCAGAGTGCAGAGGTAGAAGACTGCGGTGCAGACGAACTGTTGCACAGAGAAGAGGTTTGAGACTGGGGTTTACAAGGACTGTTACAGAGAGCAGAGTTTCGAGACTTTGTTGCAGAAAGATCTTACATAAAGCAGGGGTTGGAGACTGAGGTGCAGAAGAAATGTACCCAGAACAGAGTATGGATGCTGGGGTGCAGAAGGAATGTTGCAGTGAGCAGAGGTTGGAGACTTGGGTGCAGAAGAACCGTTGCAGAGAGCAGAGGTTTGAGACTGGGTTGGAAAAGGAATGTTACAGAGAGCAGAGTTTGGAAACTGTGGTGTAGAAGGATCTTACAGAGAGCAGAGTTTGGAGACTGGGGTTCAGAAGGACTGTTTCAGAGAGCAGAGTTAGAAGACTGAGTTGCAGAAAGACTGTTACAGAAAGCAGAGTTTAGAGACTGTGGTGCACAAGGATCCTTGCGGAGATCAGAGTTTTCAGACTGATGTACACAAGGACTGTTGCAGAGAGCAGATGTTGGGGACTGGGGTGCAAAAGGATCGTTGCAGAGAGCAGAGGCTAGAGACAGGGGTGCAATAGGACCATTGCAGAGGTCAGAGTTTGGGAACTGAGGTGCAGAAAGATTGTTACAGAGAACAGAAGTTGGATACTGGGGTGCAAAAGAACTCTTGCAGAGAGCAGAGGTTGGAAACTGGGGTTTAGAAAGACTGTGGCAGAGAGCAGAGGTTGTAGACCTTGGTGCCAAAGGACTGTTACAGAGAGCAGAGTTCTGACACAGGGTCACAGAAGGATCTTACTCAGAGCAGTGGTTGGAGACTGAAGTGGAACAAGACTGTCATAGAGAGCAGAATTTGGAGACTGGGGTGCAGAAGGATCGTTGCAGAGAACCAAGTTTTCAGACTGAGGTGCAGAAGGACTGTTGGAGATTACAAAGGTTGGAGACTGGAGTGCAGAAGGATCTTTGCAGAGAGCAGAGGTTAGAGACTGAGGTGCAGAAGGACTGTTACAGAGAGTGAAGGTTGAAGACTGAGGTGCAGAAAGACCATTGCAGAGAGCAGAGGTGGAGACAGAGGTGCAGAAGGATTGTTAAGGAGAAAAGAGGTTGGAGACTGGGGTGCATAAGGACTGTTGCAAATTGCAGAGATTAGAGAATGAGGTGAAGAAGGACTGTTCCAGGGTGCAGGTGTTGGAGACTTGGGTGCAGAGGACTGTTGAAGAGAGCAGAATGTGGAGACTGAGGTGCAGAATAACTGTTACAGAGAGCAGAGTTTGGAGACTGGGGTTCAGAAGGACCGATACAGAAAGCAGAGGTTGGAGACTGGGGTGCAGAAGGACCATTGCAGAGAGCAGAGTTTGGAAACTGCCATACAGGAAAACTTTTACAGAGAGCAGAGGTTGGAGAATGGTTTATAGAAGAACTGTTTCAGAGTGCAGATGTTGGAGACTGTGGTTCAGAAGTACTGTTGCTGAGAGCAGAGTTTGGAGACTGGGGTGCAGAAGAATTGTCGCAGAGAGCAGAGGTTGGAGACTGAGGTGCAGAAAGAATGTTACAGAGAGCAAAAGTTTGAGACTGGGGTGCAGAATTACTGATAAAGAAAGCAGAGGTTGAGACTGGGGTGCAGAATAACTGTTACAGAGAGCAGAGTTTGGAGACGGTAGTACAGAAGGACTGTAGCAGAGGACAGAGGTTAGAGAATGGGGTGCAGAAGGACTGTTACAGAGAGCAGAGGTTAGAGAATGGGGTGAAAAAGTAAGGTTGCAGAGTTCAGAGGTTGGAGACAAAGGTGCAGAAGGACTGTTACACAAAGCAGAGGTTTGAATCCATGGTTCAGAAGGACTTATACAAAAAGCAGAGGTTTGAGACTGGGGTGCAGAAGGATCTTTAGAGAGAGAAGAGGTTGGAGACTGCGGTACAGAAGGACTGTTACAGAGAGCAGATGTTTGAGACTGGAAAGTAGAAGGACTGTTGCAGAGAACAGATGTTGTAGACTGGGTTGCAGCAGGACCGTTAAGGAAAGCAGAGGTTGTAGACTGGGTTGGAGAAGAATGTTACAGAGAGCAGTGTTTGGAAACTGGGGTGCAGAAGGACCTTACAGAGAACAGAGGTTGGAGACTGGGATGCAGAAGGAGTATTAAGGAGAGGAGACGTTGGAGACTGGGGTGCAGAAGGACTGATACAATAGCAGAGGTTGGAGACTGGGGTGCAGAAGGACCATTGCAGAGAGCAGAGTTCGGAAACTGCCATACAGGAAAACTTTTACAGAGATCAGAGGTTGGAGAATGGTTTATAGAAGAACTGTTTCAGAGTACAGATATTGGAGACTGTGGTTTAGAAGTACTGTTGCTGAGAGCAGAGTTTGGAGACTGGGGTGCAGAAGAACTCTCGCAGAGATAAGAGGTTGGAGACTGAATTGCAGAAAGAATGTTACAGAGAGCAAAAGTTTGAGACTGGGGTGCAGAATTACTGATACAGAAAGCAGATGTTGATACTGGGGTGCAGAAGAACCGTTACAGAGAGCAGAGTTTGGAGACGGTAGTAAAGAAGGACTGTAGCAGACGACAGAGGTTAGAGAATGGGGTGCAGAAGAACTGTTACAGAGAGCAGAGGTTAGAGAATGGGGTGAAAAAGTAAGGTTGCAGAGTTCAGAGGTTGGAGACAAAGGTGCAGAAGGACTGTTACACAAAGCAGAGGTTGGAATCCGTGGTTCAGAAGGACTTATACAGAAAGCAGAGGTTTGAGACTGGGGTGCAGAAGGACCGTTAGAGAGAGAAGAGGTTGGAGACTTCGGTACAGAAGGACTGTTACAGAGAGCAGATGTTTGAGACTGGAAAGTAGAAGGGCTGTTGCAGAGAACAGATGTTGTAGACTGGGTTGTAGCAGGACCGTTGAGGAAAGCAGAGGTTGTAGACTGGGTTGGAGAAAAATGTTACAGAGAGCAGAGTTTGGAAACTGGGGTGCAGAAGGACCTTACAGAGAACAGAGGTTGGAGACTGGGGTGCAGAAGAAGTGTTAAGGAGAGGAGACGTTGGAGACTTGGGTGCAGAAGGACTGTCGCAGAGAGCAGATGTTGGAGACTGGGGTGCATAAGGATCGTTGCAAGGAGCAGAGGTTGGAGACAGGGGTGCAGAAGTACGGTTGCAGAGAGGAGAGTTTGTAGACTGAGGTGCAGAAAAACAGTTACAGAGAGCAGAGGTGGAGTCTGGGGTGCAGAATGATCGTTGAAGAGAGCAGAAGTATGAGACTGAGTTGCAGAAAAACGTTGAAGAGAGCAAAGGTGGAGACTGGGCTGCAGAAGGATTGTTACAGAGAGCACAGGTTGTAGACTGCAGTGCAGAAGGACTGTTACAGAGAGCACAGGTTTGAGACTGGGGTGCAGAAGGAATATTGCAGAAAGAAGAGTTTGGAGACTGGGGTGCAGAAAGACTGTTTCAGAAAGCAGAGGTTGGAGACTGAGTTGCAGAAGGATTGTTATACAGAGCAATCGTTGGAATCTGGGGTGAAGAATTATGATACAGAAAGCAGAGGTGTGAGACTGGGGTGCAGAAGGACCGATACAGAGAGCAGAGGTTGCAGACTGGCGTGCAGAAGGACTGTTTCAGAGAGCAGAGTTTGGAGACTGGGGTGCATAAGGCCTGTAACAGAGAGCAGAGGTTGGCTATTTGTTGGAGAAGAACTGTTATACAGAGCAGAGTTTTTAGGCTGGGTTGAAGAAGGATCTTACAGAGAGCAGTGGTTGGTGACTGTGGTGCAGGACGAATGTTACAGAGAGCAGTGATTAGAGACTGGGGTGCAGAAGGATCATGCAGACAGCAGAGGTTTCACACTGAGGTGCAGAAGGACTGTAACAGAGAGAAGAGGTTGGAGACTGAGTTGCATCAGGACTGTTACAGAGAGCAGAGTTTGGTGACTGAGGTGCAGAAGGACTGTTACAGAAACAGAGGTTTGAAATTGGGGTACAGAGGGACCCTTACAGAGAGCAGAGGTTGGAGACTGCAGTATAGAAAGACTGTAACAGAGAGAAGAGGTTTCAGAATACGGGGCAGAAGAACTGTTACAGAAAGCAGAGGTTGGAGACTTGGGTGCAGAAGGATTGTTACAGAGAGCAGAATTTGGAGACTGTGGTGCAGAAGGACTGTTTCAGATACCAGAGGTTGGAGACTGAGGTGTACAAGGACTGTTGCAGAAACCAGAAGTTGGAATCTGGGGTGCTGAAAAACTGTTGCAGAGAGCAGATGTAGAAGACTGAGATGCAGAAGGACTGTTACAAAGAGCAGAGGTCTGCGAATGGGGTGCAGAAGGACTGATACAGAGAGCAGAGTTTCGAGACTGGGGTGGAGAAGGCCTGTTACAGAGAGTAGAGGTTGGAGACTGGGGTGCAGAAGGGCTATTAGAGAGAGCAGAGTTTGGAGGCTGGGTTGCAGAAGGATCTTACATAGAGCAGAGTTTGGAGACTGAGGTGCAGAAGGACTGTAACGGAGAGCAGAGTTTTGAGACTGGGGTGCTGAAAGATCATTGGAGACACCAGAGTTCCCGGACTGAGGTGCAGAAGGACTGTTGCAGAGATCAGATGTTGGAGACTTGGGTGCAGAAGGACTGTTGCATAGACCATTTTTTGGAGACTGGGATGCAGAAGGATCTTTGCAGAGAGCAGAGGTTAGACACTGGGGTGCAGAAGGACTATTACACAGAGCAGAGGTTGAAGACTGAGGTGAAGAAGGACTGTTACAGAGAGCAGATGTGGGAGACAGGGGTGCAGAACTGATACAGAGCAGAAGTTGGAGACTGAGGTACAGAAGAACTGTTACAGAGAGCAGGGCTTGGAGACTCGGGTGCCGAAGGATTATTACAGAGAGCAGAGTTTTCAGATTGAGGTACAGAAGAACTGTTGCAGAGAGCAGATGTTGGAGATTGATTTTCACAAGGACTGTTGCAGCGAGCAGAGGTTGGAGACTAGGTTGCAGAAGGATATTACAGAGAGTAGAGGTTGGAGACTGGGGTGCACAAGAACTGATACAGAAAGCAGAGTTTGGAAACTGGGGTGCAGAAGGACCCTTACAGAGAGCAGAGGTTGGAGACTGCAGTACAGAAGGACTGTTACAGAGAGCAGAGGTTGGAGACTGGGGTGGAGAAGAACTGTTTCAGAGAGCAGATGTTGGAGTCTGCGGTGCAAAATGACTGTTGCAGAGAGCAGAGGATGGAAACTGGGGTGTAGAAGGACTGTTGCACAGAGCAGAGTTTGCAGACTGAGTTGCAGAAGGACTGTTAGAGCGGGCAGAGTTTGGAGACTGTAGCGGAAAACGATGGATACAGAAAGCTGAGGTTGGATACTGTGGTGAATAAGGACCCTGGCAAAGAACAAAGGTTGGAGACTGCGGTACAGAAGGACTTTTACAGAGAGCAGAGGGTCGAGACTGGGTTTTAGAAGGACTGTTAAAGAGAGCAGAGTTCAGAGACTTGGGTGCAGAAGGCCTGTTACAGAGAGCAGAAGATGGAGACTGGTGTGCAGAAGGCCTGTTACAGAGAGCATAGTTTGGAGACTGGGGTGCAGAAGGACTGTTACGAAGAGTAGATGTTTAAGACTTAAATGTAGAAAGACCATTGTAGAGAGCAGAGTTGGAGACTGAGGTGCAGAAGGACTGTTGAGGAGTTCAGAGGTTGGAGACTTTGCTGTAGAAGGACTGTTGCAGAGAGCAGAGTTTGGGAGATTGGGGTGCCGAAGGACTGATGCAGAGAGCGGAATTTGGAGACTGATTTGCAGAAGGACTGTACAGAGAGCAGAGGTGGGAGACTTGAGTGCAGAAGGATCTGATAGAGAAAGCAGGCGTTGAAGACTGGTGTGCAGAAGGAAGCTACAGAGAGAAGAGTTTGGAAACTGCAGTACAGAAGGACTGTTACAGAGAGCAGAGGTTAAAGACTAGGGTGGAGAAGGACTGTTTCAGAGATCAGATGTTGGAGACTGGGGTGCAGAAGCACTGTTACAAAGAGGAGGTTGGAGACTGGGGTGCAGAAGGACTGTTGCAGAGAGTAGGGTTGGAGACTGGGGTGCAGAAAAACTGTTACGGAGAGCAATACGTTGGAGATTGGGGTTGAGAAGGACTGTTGCTGAGAGCAGAATTATGAGACTGAGGTGCAGAAGGAATGTTACAGAAAGCAATGGTTAGGAGACTTGAGTGCAGAAGTACTGATACAAAAGCAGAGATTAGAGACGGGGTGCAGAAAGACTGTTGTAGAGAGCAGATGTTGTAGACTGGGGTGCAGAAGGACTGTTGCAGAGAGTAGAGGTTGGAGACTTGGGTGCAGAAGGACTATTGCAGAGAGTAGATGTTGGATAGATTTGGTTGCAGCAAACTGTTACAGAGATCAGAGGTTGGAGACTGGGTGGAGAAAGACTGTTGCAGGAAGTAGTATTTGGAGATTGGGGATCCACAGGACTGTTTCAGAGAGCAGAGGTTGGAGACTGAAGTGGAGCTGGACTGTTACAGAGAGCAGAGGTTGGAGACAGGGCTGCAGAAGGACTGATACAGAAAGCAGAGGTTGGAGACTGTGTGCAGAAAGACTGTTGCAAAAAGCAGAGGTTGGAGACTAGGGTGGAGAGGACAGTTGTCGAGAGCAGATGTTGGAGACTGGGGTGCAGATGGAGTGTTGCAGAGAGCAAAGTTTGGAGACTGGGGGTGCAGTACAACTATTGCAGAGAGCAGAGTTTGCAGACTGAGGTGCAGAAGTACTGTTACAACAACAGAGTTTAGAGACTGTGGTGTAGAAGCACTGATACAGAAAGCAGAGGTTGAAACTGTGGTGCAGAAGGACGGTTAAGAGAGTAGATGTTGAAGAGTGAGGTGTAGAAAGACCATTGTAGAGAGCAGTGGTTGGAGACTGAGGTGCAGAAGAACTGTTGCGGAGTGCAGAGGTTGGAGACGTGGGTGTAGAAGGACTGTTGCAGAGAGAAGAGGTTGGGAGATTGGCGTGCAGAAAGACTGTTGCATACAGCAGAATTTGCAGACTGAGATGCAGAAGGACTGTACAGAGATCAGAGTTTGGGGACTTGAGTACAGAAGGACTGATAGACTAAGCAGGGAATGGAGACTGGTGTGCAGAGAGACAGTTAAAAAGAGAAGAGTTTAAAAAACTGCAGTACAGAAGGACTTCTAAGGAGAGTAGAGGTTGAAGACTGGGTTTAGAAGGACTGTTGCAGAGATCAGATGTTGGAGACTGTAGTGCAGAAGGACTGTTGCAGAGAAGTGGTTGGAGACTGGGGTGAGAATGGACTGTTAAAGAAGAAGGGTTTGGAGACTGTGGTGCAGAAGGACTGATACAGAAAGCAGAGGTTGGAAACTGGGGTGCAGAAGGACCATTAACGAAAACAGAAGTTGGAGACTGTGGAACAGAAGGACTATTCAGAGAGCAGAGGTTGGTGACTGGGGTGCAGAAGCACTGTTACAGAAAGCAGAGTTTGGAGACTGATTTTCAGAAGGATCATACAGAGAGCAGAGGTTGGAGACTGAGGTGCAGAAGGACTGTTACAGAGAGTAGATGTTGAAGACTGAGGTGTAGAAGAACAGTGCAGAGAGCAGAGGTTGGAGACTGAGTGGCAGAAGGACTGTTGCGGAGTGCAGAGGTTGGAGACTTGGATGTAGAAGGTCTGTTGCAGAGAGCATAGGTTGGAGATTGGGGAGCAGCAAGACTGAGCTGCAGAGACAGCAGAATTTGGAGACTGAGGTGCAGAAGGATTGTATAGAGAGCAGAGGTTGGAGACTTGAGTGCAGAAGGACTGATAGAGTAAGCAGGGGATGGAGACTGATGTGCAGAGGGACAGTTAAAGAGAGAAGAGTTTGGAAACTGCAGTACAGAAGGACTTTTAATGAGAGCAGAGGTTTGAAACTGGGGTTGAGAAGGACTGTTGCAGAGATCAGATGTTGGAGACTGTAGTACAGAAGGACTGTTGCAGAGAGAAAGTTGGAGACTGGGGTGCAAAAGGACTGTTGCAGAGAGCATATGTTGGAGACTGGGGTGCAGTAGGACTATTGCAGAGAGCAGCGGTTGCAGACTGAGGTGCAGAAAGACTGTTACAGAAGCAGACATTGGAGACTGTGGTGCAGAAGGACTGATACAGAAAGAAGAAGTTGGAAACTGGGGTGCAGAAGGACCATTAAAGAAAACAGAGGTTGGAGACTGCGAAACAGAAGGACTATTACAGAGAGCAGAGGTTGGAGACTGGGGTGCAGAAGGACTGTTACAGGAAGCAGAGTTTGGAGACTGATTTTCAGATGGATCATACAGAGAGCAGAGGTTGAAGACTGAGGTGCAGAAAGACTGTTACAGAGAGTAGATGTTGAAGACTAAGGTGTAGAAAGACCATTGCAGAGAGCAGAGGTTGGAGTCTGAGGTGAAGAAGGACTGTTGTGGAGTGCAGAGGTTGGAGACTTGGGTGTAGAAGGACTGTTGCAGAGAGCAAAGGTTGGAGATTGGGGTGCAGAAGGACTGTTGCAGAGAGCAGAGTTTGGAGACTTGAGTGCAGAAGGACTGATAGAGAAAGCAGGGGTTGGAGACTGGTGTGCAGAAGGACAGTTACATAGAGAAGAGTTTGGAAACTGCAGTACAGAAGGAGTATTACAGAGAGCAGAGTTTGGAGACTGGAATGGAGAAGGACTGTTGCAGAGATCAGATGTTGGAGACTGGGGTGAAGAAGGACTGTTGCAGAGAGGAGGTTCGAGACTGGGGTGCAGAAAGACTTTTGCAGAGAGTAGGGGTTGGAGATTGGGCTGTAGAAGGACTGTTGCTGAGACCAAAATTTGGAGTCTGAGGTTCAAAAAGACTGTTACAGAGAGCAGTGGTTAGAGACTTGAGTGCAGAAGTACTATGACGGAAAGCAGAGGTTGGAAACTGGTGTGAAGAAGAACTATTGTAGAGAGCAGATGTTAGAGACTGGGGTGCAGAATGACTGTTTCATAGAGTAGAGGTTGGAGACTTGGATGCAGAAGGACTATTGCAGAGAGTAGAGGTTAGAGATTGGGGTGCAGAAGAACTATTTCAGAGAGTAGAGGTTGGAGACTGGGGTGGAGAAAGACTGTTGCAGAGAGTAGCATTTGGAGATTGGGGTGCCATAGGACTGTTGCAAAGAGCAGAGGTTGGAGAGTGAAGTGGAGAAGGACTGTTACAGAGAACAGAGTTTTGAGACTGGGGTGCAGAAGGACTGATACAGAAAGCAGAGGTTTGAGACTGGGGTGCAGAAAACTATTGCAGAGAGCAGAGGTTGCAGACTGATGTGCAGAAGGACTGTTACAGAAGCAGAGTTTGGAGACTGCGGTAGAGAAGGACTGATACAGAAAGCAGAGGTTTGAAACTAGGGTGCAGAAGGACCATTAAAAAAAACAGAGGTTGGAGACTGGGGAACAGAAGGACTGTTACAGAGAGCAGAGGTTGTAGACTTGGTTGCAGGAGAAGTGTTGTAGAAAACAGAGGTTGATGACTGGGGTGCAGAAGGACCGTTGCAGAAAGTATACATGGAGACTGGGGAGCTGAAGGACTGTTACAGAGAGCAGAGGTTGGAGACTTGGGTGCAGAAGAAGTGTTGTAGAAAACAGAGGTTTGGTGACTGGGGTGCAGAATGACCGTTGCAGAAAGTAGACTTAAAGACTGAGATGCAGAAGAATTGATACAGAGAGCAGAGGTTGGAGACTAAGGTGCAGAAGGACAGTTACAGTGGGCAGAGTTTGGAGACTAGGGTGGAGAAAAACTGTGGCAGAGAGCAGATTTTGGAGACTGGTGTGCAGAAGGACTGTTGCAGAGAGCAAGGTTGAAGACTGGGGTGCAGAAGAACTGTTGCAGAGAGCAGAGGTTTCAGAGTGAGGTGCATAAGTACTTTTATAGAGAGCAGAGTTTGGAGACTGTGTTGCAGAAGAACTGATACAGAAAGCAGAGGTTGGAGACTGGGGTTAAGAATGACCCTTACAGAGAATAGAGGTCAAAGACTCTTGTACAGAAGAACTGTTGTAGAGAACAGAGGTTGGAGACTGGGGTGCAGAGGGACCATTGCAGATAGCAGAATTTGGAGACTGGGGTGCAGAAGGAACGTTACAGAGAAGAGTTTGGAAACTGAGGTGCAGAAGGATCTAACAGAGAGAAGAGTTTGGAAACTGGGGTGCAGAAAGACTGTTGCAGAGAGCACAGTTTGGAGACTTGGGTGCAGAAGGATCGTTGCAGAGAGAAGAGTGTGGAGACTGGGGTGCAGTAGGACTGTTCCAGAGAGCAGAGTTTGGAGACTTGATTGCAGAAGGACTGATACAAAAAGCAGAGGTTTGAGACTGGGGTGCAGAAGGACCGTTACCGAGAGAAGTGTTTTGAACTGCAGTACAAAAGGACTGTTACAGAAAGCAGAGGTTGGAGACTGGGGTGGAAAAGAACTGTTGCAGAGATCAGATGTTGGAGACTGGTGTGCAGAAGGACTGTTTCAGAGAGTAGTGGTTGGAGATTGGGGTGTAGAAAAACTGTTACAGAGAGGAGAGATTGGAGACTGGGATGCAGAAGGACCGTTGCAGAGAGGTGTGGTAAGAGACTGAGGTGCAAAAGGATTGTTCCAGAGTGCAGTTTAAGGTTACTGGAGTACAGAAGGACTGAACCAAAAAGAAGTGGTTGGAGACTGGGGTGCAGAAGGCCTGTTACAGAGAGCAGAGTTTGGAGACTGAGGTAATGAAGGATCGTTACAGAGAGCAGATGTTGCAGACTGAGGTGCAGAAGGACTTTTACTAAGAGGAGAGGTTGGAGACTGGGGTGCAGAAAGATTGTTACAGAGAGCAGACGATGGAGACTGGGGAGCAGAAGGAGTGTTACAGAGAGCAGAGTTTGGAGATTGTGTTGCAGAAGAACAGTTACAGAAAAAAAGCTGTTTGAGACTGGGGTGCAGAAGGCCTGTAACAGAGAGCAGAAGTTGGAGGCTGAGGTGCAGAAAGACTGTTGCAGAGAGCAGAGTTTGGAGACTGGGTTGCAGAAGGAGTGTTTTAGAGAGCAGAGTTTGGAGACTGCAGTACAGAAGGGCTGTTACAGAGAGTAGATCTTGGAGACTGGGGTGCAGAAGGAATGTCACAGAGAACAAAGTTTGGAAACTGGGGTGAAGAAGGATCTTATAGAGACCAGAATTTGAAGACTGGGGTGCAGAAGGACTGTTGCAGAGAGCAGACATTGGAGACTGGGGTGCAGAAGAATCGTTGCAGAGAGTAGAGGTTGGAGACTTGCATGTAGAAGGACTGTTGCAGAGAGCAGATGTTTGAGACTGAGGTGTAGAAGGACTCTTGCAGAGAGCAGAGGTTGAAGACTGAGGTTCAGAAGGACTGTTACAGAGAGCAGAGGTTGGAGACTGGGTGCAAAAGGACCGTTACAGAGAGCAGAGTTTGGAGAGTTCAGTACAGAAGGACTGTACCGAGAGCAGAGTTTGGAGACAGGGGTGCAGAACGACTATTGCATAGAAAAGGGTTTTGAGACTGGGGTGCAGAAGAAATGTTGCAGAGAGCAGAGATTTGAGACTGAGTTTCAGAATGATTTTACAGAGAGTACAGTTTGGAAACTTGGGTGCACAAGGACTGTTACAGAAAGCAGAGTTTGGAGACTTTTTTTCAGAAGGATCATACAGATAGGAGAGGTTGGAGAGTGGGGTGCAGAAGGATCGAGGTAGAGAGCAAAAGTGGGAGACTCAGTTGTAGAAGAATCATTGCATAGCAAAGTGGAGACTGGAGTGCAGAAGGATCATAACAGAGAGAAGAAGTGGGAGACTGTGGTGCAGAAGGACAGTTACAGAGAGCACAGTTTGGAAACTGGGGTGCAGATAGAATTTTTGCAGAAGCAGAGGTTGAATACTGGGGTGCAGATGGACTGTTGCAGAGAGCAGAGGTTGGAGACTGAGATGCAGAAAGACTGTTTCACATAGCAGACGTTGGAGACTGAGGCAAAAAATTATGATACAGAAAGCAGAGGTGGGAGACTGGGGTGCAGAAGAATTGTTACAGAGAGCAGAGTTTGGAGACTGGTGTACAGAAGGACTGTTACAAAGAGCAGCGGTTGAAGACTGGTGTGTAGAAGGACTGATGCAGAGAGCAGAGGTTGGAGACTTGGGTGCAGAAGGACTGTTGCAGAGAGCAGAATTTGGAGACTGAGGTTCTGAAGGACTGTCACAGAGAGCAGAGTTGGAGACTGGGGTGCAGAAAAACTGATACAGAGAGCAGAGTTTGGAGACTGGGGTGCAGAAGGCCTGTTACAGAGAGCAGACGTTGGAGACTGGGTGCAGAAGGGCTGTTACAGAAAGCAGAGTTCGGACACTGGGTTGCAGTAGGATATTACGTAGAGCAGAGTTTTGAGTCTGAGGTGCAGAAGGATTGTTATAGAGAGCAGAGTTTGGTGACTGAAATGCACTAGGATCGTTGCTGAGAGCAGAGTTTGGAGACTTGTGTGCAGAAGGATCCTTGCAGAGAGCAGAGTTTGGAGACTTGAGTGAAGAAGGACGATTGCAGAGTGCAGATGTTGGAGACTGGGATGCAGAAGGACTGTTGCAAAGAGCAGAGTTTGGACACTGGGTTGCAGAAGGACAGTTACACAAAGCAGAGGTTGAAGACTGGGGTGTAGAAGAACTTTTGCAGAGAGCAGAGTTTGGAGACTGGGGTAGAGTAGGACTTTTAGAGAGAGAAGATGTTTGAGACTGAGATGTAGAAGGACTGTTACAAAGAGCAGAGGTTAGAGACTGGGGTGCATAAGGACTGATAAAGAAAGCAGAGTTTGGAGACTTGGGTTCAGAATGAACATTAAAGAGAGCACAGGATTGAGACTGCAGTATAGAAGGACTGTTACAGAGAGCAGAGGTTGGAGACTAGGATACAAAAAGACTTTTGCTAAGAGCAGAGTTTGGAGACTGAGGTGCAGAAGGACTGTAAAGAGCAGAGTTTGGAGACTGTGGTGCTGAAGGACTGATACAGAAAGCAGAGGTTGGAGACTGGGGTGCAGAAGGATCTTACAGAGAGCAGAAGTTAGAGACTGTGGTACAGAAGGACTGTTACAGAGATCAGAGGTTGGAGACTCGGGTGGAGAAGGACTTCTTCAGAGAGTAGATGTTGGAGACTGGGGTGCAGAAGAACAGTTGCAGAGAGACGAAGTTGGAGACTGGGGTGCAGAAGGATTTTTGCAGGGAGTAGAGGTTGGATATGACTTGCTGAAGGACTGTTGCAGACAACAGAGGTTGCAGAATGGGGTGCAGAAGGACCGTTGCAGAGAGCAGATGTTGGAGACTGAGGTGCAGAAGGATTGTTACAGAGAACAGAGGTTGGAGACTGAGGTGAAGAAAGACTGTGACTAAGATCAGAGTTTGGAAACTGGGGTGCAGAAGGATCTTTCAGAGAGCAAAGGTTGGAGACTGGGGTGCAGACGAACTGTTGCACAGAGTAGAAGTTGGAGACTAGTGTAGAGAAGGACTCTTACAGAGAGAAGATATTTGAGACTGAGATGCAGTAGGACTGTTACAAAGAGCAGAGTTTGGAGACTGGGTTGCAGAAGGACTGATACAGAAAGCAGAGGTTGGAGACTTGGGTCCAGAATGAACCTTAACGAGAGCAGAGGTTGGAAACTGCAGTATAGAAGGACTGTTACAGAGAAAAGAGGTTGGAGACTAGGGTACAGAATGTCTGTTGCAGAGAACACAGGTTGGAGAATGGGATGCAGAAGGACTTTTGCAGAGAGCAGTTTTCAGACTGAGGTGCAGAAGGACTGTTGCAGAGAGCAGATTTTTGAGACTGGGGTGCAGAAGGACTTTTGCAGAGAGCAGAGTTTGGAGACTGGGGTGCAAAAGGATCATTGCAGAGAGCAGATGTTAGAGACTGGGGTGCAGTTTTACCATTGCAGATATACGAATTTGGAAACTGAGGTACAGAAGGATTGTTACAGAGAACAGAAGTTGGATCCTGGGGTGCAGAAGAACTGTTACAGTGAACAGAGTTTGGAGACTGCGGTGCACAAGGCCTGTTACAGAGAGCGGAGTTTGGTGAAAAGATGCAGAACGACTGTTACAGAGGGCATAGTTTGGAGACTGGGTTGCAGAAGAATCTTACAGAGAGCGGAGGTTGGAGACTGAGGTGCAGAAGGACCATTGAAGAGAGCAGAGGTGGAGTCAGAGGTGCAGAAGGACTTTTACAGAGAGCAGAGATTGGAGACTGGGGTGCAGATGGACTGTAGCAGATAGCAGTTTTTTGGAGACTGGGGTGAAGAAGGGACTGTTGCAGGGAGCAGGTGTTAGAGACTTGTGCAGTAGGACTGTTGCAGAGAGCAGAATTTGGAGACTGGGATGCAGAATTACTGATACAGAAAGCAGAGGTTGGAGACTGGGCTTCAGAAAGACCATAACAGTGAACAGAGGTTGGATACTGTGGTTCAAGAGGACTGTTGCAGAGAACAGAGGTTAGAGAATGGTGTGCAGAAGGACTGTTACAGAAAGCAGAGATTAGAGAATGGGGTGCAAATGTAGGGTTGCTGAGTTCAGAGGTTGGAGACAGAGGTGCAGAAGGACTGTTACAGAGAGCAGAGGTTGGAAAGCTTGGTGCAGAAGGACTGATACAGAAAGCAGAGGTTTGAGACTGTGGTGCAGAAGGACTGTTACAGAGAGCAGAGGTTTGAGACTGGGGAGTAGAAGGACTGTTGCAGAGAACAGAGGTTGGAGACTGGGTTGCAGCAGGACCGTTGAAGAAAGAAGAGGTTGGAGACTCGGTTGGAGAAGGAATGTTACAGAGAGGAGAGTTTGGAAACTGGCGTGCAGAAGGACCTTACAGAGAACAGAGGTTAGAGACTGGGGTGCAGAAAGAGTGTTAAAGAAAGGATATGTAGGAGTCTGAGGTTCAGAAGGTCTGTTGCAGAGAGCAGATGATGGAGACTGGGGTGCAGAAGGATCGTTGCAGAGAGCAGACGTTGGAGACTGAGGTGCAAAAAGACTGTTACAAAGAATAGAGGTTGAAGATTGTGTGCAAAGGCCTGTTACAGAGAGCAGAGGTTCTAGACTGGGGTGCAGAAGAACTGTTAGAGAGAAAGAGTTGTTAGACAAGGTTGCAGAAGGATCTTACAGAGAGCAGAGATTGTAGACCGAGGTGCAGAAGGACTGTTACAGAGAGCAGAGTTTGAAGACTAAGGTGCAGAAGACCTTTACGAAGAGCAGAGTTTGGAGAAGAGCTCCAGAATGACTTTTACATATGGCAGAGTTGGAAACTGGTTTGCAGAAGAATCTTACAGAGAGCAGATGTTGGAGACTGAGGTGCAGAAGGACTGTTACAGAGAGTAGATGTTGGAGACTGGCGTGCAGAAGGAATGTTACAGAGAGAAAAGGTGGGAGACTGAGGTGCAGAAGGATAGATACAGAGGACAGAGGTTTGAGACTGGGCTTCAGAAGGACTGATACAGAAAGCAGAGTTTGGAGACTGGGGTGCAGAAGGACTGTTGAAGAGGACAGAGCTTGGAGACTGGAGTGCCACAGGACACTTGCAGAAAGCAGAGGTTAAAGACTGGCTTGGAGAAGGAATGTTACAGGGAGCAGAGTTTGGAAACTGGAGTGCAGAAGAATCTTACAGAGAGCAGAGATTGGAGACTGTGTTGCAGAAGGACTGTTGCAGAGAGCAAAGGTTGAAGACTGGGGTGCAGAAGGACTCTTGAAGACAGCAGAGGTTGGAGACTGGGGTGCAGAAGGACTGTTGCAGAAAGAAGAGGTTTGAGACTGGAGTGCAGAAAGACTGTTGCAGAGAGCAGCGGTTTGAGACTCAGGTGCAGAAGTCCTGTTATATAGAGCAGAGGATAAAGACTTTGGTGCAGAAGGACTGTTGCAGAGAGCAGAAGTTGGAGACTGGGGTGCAGAAGGACTGTTGCAGACAGCAGAGGTGGGAGACTGGGTTGCAGAAGGACTGTTGCAGAGAGCAGAGGTTGGAGACGAAGGTGCAGTAGGACTCTTAGAGAGAGCAGAAAGTGAAGACTGGGGTGCAGAAGGACTGATACAGAAAGAAGAGATTGGAGTCTGCGGTGCAGAAAGACCATTACAGAGAGCAGACGTTGGAGACTGCAGTGCAGAAGGACTGTTGCAGAGAGCAGAGATTAGAGACTGAGGTGTAGAATTTCTTTTACATAGAGAAGAGGTTGGAGACAGTGGTACAGAAGGATAGTTGAAGGAGCAGAGCTTGGAGACACGTTTGCAGAAGGATCTTACAGAGAGCAGAAGTTAAAGACTAAGGTGCAGAAGTACTGTTGCAGAGATCAGAGGTTGGAGACTTTGGTGCAGTAGGATCATTTTAGAGAGCAGTGGTTGGAGACTGGGGTGCAGAAATATCGTTGCAGAGAGCAGAGTTTGGAGAATGGCTTGCAGAAGGCCTGTTACAAAGAGGAGAGGTTAGAGAGTGGGGTGCAGAAGGGCTGTTATAGAGAGCAGTGTTAGGAGACTGGGTTGCTGAAGGATATTACAAAGAGCAGTGTTTGGTTACTGAGGTGTAGGTGGACTGTTACAGAGGGCATTGGTTGGAGATTGGGTGTAGAAGGATCATGCAGAGAGCAGAGGTTTCAGACTGAGGTACAGAAGGACTGTTACAGAGAGTAGAGGTTTGAGACTGAGGTGAAGAAGGACTGTTACAGAGAGTAGAGTTTGGAGACTTTTGTGCAGAAGGACTGTTACAGAGTGCAGAGTTTAAAGACTGGGTTGCAGAAGGATCTAAAAGAGCAGAGTTGGGAGGTGCAGAAGGACTGTTAAAGAGAGCAGATGTAGTAGACTGGGGTGCAGAAATGTCGTTGCAGAGAGCAGAGTTTTCAGACTGTGGTGCAGAAGAACTGTTGCAGAGAGCATATGTTGGAGACTGGGTTGCAGAAGGATTGTTACAGATAGGAGAGGTTGGAGACTGGAGTGCATAGGATCTTACAGAGAGCAGAGGGTGGAGACAAGGAAGCAAAAAAACTTTTGCCTAGAGCAAAGGTTTGAGACTGTTGTGGAGAAGAATCATTGCAGAGAGAAGAGGTTGGAGACTGGGTTTCAGAAGGCCTTTTACAGAAAGCAGAGGTTTTAGAATGGGTTGCAGAATTTCTCTTACAGAGAGCAGAGGTTAAAAACTGTTTTGCAAAAAGAGTGTTACAGAGAGCAGAGTTTGGAGACTGGGATGCAAAAAGGTCTTACAGAGAGTAGAGGTAGGAGAATGAGGTGCAGAAGGATCGTTGCAGAGAGCAGAGTTTTCAGACTGAGTTGCAGAAGGACTGTTGCAGAGAGCAAATGTTGGAGACTGGGGTTCAGAAGTACTGTTTCAGAGAGCAGAGGTTGGAGACTGGTGTGAAGAAGGATCAGTGCAGAGAGCAGAGTTTGGTGACTGGGTTGGAGAAGGATCATACAGAGAGCAGAGGTTGGAGAATGAGGTGCAGAAGAACTGTTACAGAGAGTAGAGATTTAGAGACATAAGTGCAGAAGGAACATTGCAGAGGACAGAGTTTTGAGACTGAGGTGAAGAAGGATTGTTTCAGAGAGCAGAGGTTGGAGACTGGGTTGCAGAAGGAGTGTTGCAGAGAGCAGAAGTTGGAGACTGGGATGCAGAAAGACTGTTGCAGCAAGTAGACTTTGGAGACTGTGGTGCAGAAGGACTGTTACAGAGAGCAGAGGTTGGAGACAGGGGTACAGAAGGATCTCACAGAGAGCAGAATTTGGAGACTGAGGTACAGAAGGACTCTTGCAGAGATCAGAAGTTCGAGACTGAGGTACAGTAGGATCATTGCAGAGAGCAGAGTTTGAAGACTGGCGTGCAGAAGGCCCACTATAGAGATCAGAGTTTTGAGACTGGCGTGCAAAAGGCCTGTTACAGAGAGGAGAAGTTGGAGACTGGGGTGCAGAAGGACTTTTACAGAGAGCAGAGTTTGGAGACTGGTTTGCTGAAAGAACTTACAGAGAGCAGAGTTTGGAGACTGAGGTGCACGTGGACTGTTTTGTGTGCAATGGTTGGAGACTGGGGTGCAAAAGAATCATGGAGAGCAGAGTTTTCAGGCTGAGGTGCAGAAGTACTGTTACAGAGAGCAGAAGTTGAAGACTGAGGTGTAGAAAGACTGTTACAGAGAGCAGAGTTTAGACACTGAGGAGCAAAAGGACTGTTACAGAAAGCAGAGGTTGGAAATTGGGATGCAGAAGGACCGTTACAGAGAGCAGAGATTGGAGACTGGGGTGCAGAAAGACTGTTACAGAAAGCACAGGTTGGAGACTGAGGTGCAGAAGGATAGATACGGAGCGCAGTGGTTGGAGACTGGGTTTTATAAGGACTGATTCAAAAAGCAGAGTTTGGAGCCTGGGTTGCAGAAAGATCGTTACAGAAAACAGAGTTTGGAGACTGCGGTACATAAGGACTGTTACAGAGAGAAGATGTTGGAGACTGGGGAGCAGAAGGAGTGTTACAGAAGACAGACATTGGAGACTGGGGTGCAGAAGGACCGTTACAGAGAGCAGAGTTTGATGAATGTGATACAGAAGGATTGTTACAGAGAGCAGATACTGGAGACTGGGGAGCAGAAGGACTGTTGCAGAGGACAGAATTTGGATACAGGGGTGCCGCAGGACCCTTGCAGAAAGCAGAGGTTGGCGACTGAGGTGGAGAAGAATTGTTAGAGAGCAGAGTTTAGAAACTGGAGTGCAGAAAGATCTTACAGAGAACACAGGTTTGAGACTGTGGTGCAGAAGGACTGTTGCAGAGAGCAGACCTTGAAGACTGGGGTCCAGAAAGATCGTTGCAGACAGCAGAGTTTGCAGACTGGGGTGCAGAAGGACTGTTACAGAGAGCAGATGTTGGAGACTGGGGTTCAGAAGAACTGTTGCAAAGAGAAGAGGTTGGAGACTGAGCTGCAGAAGAACTGTTAAAAAGAGCAGAGGTAAGATACTGGGGTTCAGATGGATCTTACAGAGAGCAGAGGTTGGAGACTGAGGTTCAGAAGGATTGTAATGGACACCTGAGGTAGGAGACTGGGGTGCAGGAGGTACGTTGCAGAAAGCAGAGTTTTCAGACTGTAATGCAGAAGGACTGTTGCAGAGACCAGATGTTGGTGACAGGGGTGTAGAAGGACTGTTGCAGACAGCAGAGTTTGGAGACTGAGGTGCATAAGGACTGTTACAGAAAGCAGAGTTTGGAAATTAGGGTGCAGATGTACCGTTAAAGACAGCAGAGTTTGGTGACTGCGGTTTAGGACTGTTACCGAGAGCAGAGGTTGGAGACTGGGATGCAGAAGAACTCTTACAGTGAGCACAAGTTGAAGACTGAGGAGCAGAAGCATGGACACAGAGAACAGTGGTTGCATACTGGGGTTGAGACAGGCTGATACCTAAAGCAGAGTTTGGAGACTGGGGTGTAGAAGATCTGAAACTGAGAGTAGAGGTTAAACACTGCGGTACAGAAGGTCTGTTACAGAGAGCAGATCTCGGAGACTGGGGTGCAGAAAAACTCTTGCAGTGAGAAGAGGTTGGAGAATGAGGTGCAGAAAGACTGTTACAGATAGCAGAGTTTGGAGACTGGGGTTCAAAAGGACTGTTACAGAGAGCAGAGTTTGGAGACTGAGGTGCAGAAGGACTGTTAGAGAGAGCAGAGTTTGGAGACTGGTTTGCTGAAGGAACTTACAGAGAGCAGATGTTGGAGACTTATGTGCAGAAGGTCTGTTACAGAAAGCAGAGATTGGAAATTGGTGTGTAGAAGGACCGTTACAGAGAGCAGAGTTTCTAGACTGGGGTATAGAAGGACTGTTACAGAGAACAGAGGTTGGAGACTGGGGTGCAGAAGGACTGTTGCAGATAGCAGAGGTTGGAGACTGGGGTGTAGAAGGACTTTTGCAGGCAGCAGAGGTTGGAGACTGGGGTGCAGAAAAACTTTGGCAGAGAGCAGTGTTTGGAGACTGAGGTACAGAAGGACTGTTACAGAGAGCAGAGGTTGGAGACTGGGGTGAAGAAGGACTGATACAAAAAGTAGAATTTGGAGACTGGGTTGCAGAAGGATCCTTACAGAGAGCAGAGGTTGGAGATAGCAGTACAGAAGGAATGTTACAGAGAGCAGAGGTAGGAGACTGGGGTGGAGAAGGACTGTTTCAGAAAGTAGATGTTGAATACTGGGGTGCAGAAGAACTGTTGCACAGGGGGATCCAACAAGGCAGCCGGCGAGGAAGCAGCGATTCTAACGTCTCCACTTTAACTGGATAAGAAAGACCCATCGGAACAGCGGCAGCCTACCTATGGAGGAACTTCTAGCATAATTCCCTTAAGAAGAGAGCTGCCGTGAACTGGTAGGTTTATTGGTAGTGACAGTTTGTCCCAGAGAATTGGATCTTGGATGGCCACGCGGGCACAGAGATCTGGTTTTGCAGCCATCAGCTGCTTCGGCAAGTGGCTCCCCCGGGAGGCTTAGCTCTTGCTCTGGGAGGAGCCGCCTAACCCACTTGGTCCCTAACCACGCTGCCACAGCTACCCAGCTAGACAGGTGGGCCCGCGGCGGGTGCAGTAATCAACTCCTGCAACGAGCAGCTGTTTTTGCAAGCAGCGCACACCAGGAGTGACTTGGCCCGCCCCGCCCGAACCGGAATTTGGCCTCCGCCATCCAGGCTCCCCTGGGAGGCCTAGTACTCGCTCTGGGAGCAGCCGCCTAACCCACCTGGTCCCTAACCACGCGGCCACAGCTACCCGGCTAGACAGGTGGCCCTGGGGCGGGTGCAGAAATACACTCTTGCAACTAGCAGCCGTTTTTGCAAGCGGCGGACACCCAAAGCAACTTGGCTCGCCCCTCCCGAACTGTAATTTGGCCTCCGCCATCCGGGCTCCCCTGGGAGGCCTAGTGCTTGCTCTGGGAGCAGCCGCCTATCCCACCTGGTCCCTAACCACGTGGCCACAGCTACCCAGCTAGACAGGTGGCCCTGGGGCGGGTGCAGAAATCCACTCTTGCAACTAGCAGCCGTTTTTGCATGCGGCGGACACCTGAAGCAACTTGGCCCGTCCCTCCCGAACTGTAATTTGGCCTCCGCCATCCGGGCTCCCCTGGGAGGCCTAGTGCTCGCTCTGGGAACAGCCGCCTCACCTGCCCGGTTCCTAACTGCTGCAGGCTGTCCGGCCGGGCCGCGGGAACTCTGCCGAGCACTCAGGCGCACCTTAGCTCCGCTCCTGCCGCTGCTTTCACCATGCACCGCCTGCCGCCTTCCTGCTGGGCGCCTCCGCGAGGTCGCTGTCAGTGCACGCCGGCTTGCAATCCTGCAACCTGGCTGGGCACAAAAACACAAGCCAGTCAAACTGAAACAAAGTTTTATTTTGTAAGAGTCCGTGTGCGTCCCCCTAACAAGCCGGTCAGCACACGTGTGTCTCTACCGGGGCTCCACTTCCCCCGGAACACCCTCCTACCATCCTTCCCTAACCAATGGGAACTCTCCGGGATTCCCGTAACTTGAGTTCCCAAACGGGTCTAGGTGAACAGCAGGAGTCCATTTTCCATATGAATGTAATACTTTTGCAGTGGCTCCTAGCATCTCCCCCCTTCTGTTTAATTAAGCAACGGCAATTTGGCTAGGAACCGTGCCTGGTAGGTTGTCCAATTTAACATGTGGTTCTTACCCGTCATGGGAGAACTGACCTTTACACGTCAGTTTCCTGTCTTAGGTTTAATCCACTGTTACCAGATCAACCCGTCACTGACTACCGGTCCAGCATAGCCATGCTTGTGGATAGGCCTAAGCACCAGTGGGGGGGTGAGGTTCTTGCCTCACCTCTGTTGGCCCCCAAATTTAACCTTGGTGCCAGTGGGGGGGTGAGGTTCTTGCCTCACCTCTGTTGGCCCCCAAGTTTTAGACCATCACTAGTAGAAGGGAGGAAGATACAGAAATGCCACGACATCAAGTCAATTGATGGCTCCTTAGGAAGAATAGTAACACTGGTGACACAGCAGGTAAGATATTTCAGCACTACCATAATTCGCTGTATGAACAAATAGAGCACAATGCATACAGGTGATACATAGTCCAGGCAATTTGTGTAAGTAGTTCAAAGTGGAGGAGTCTATCAATATGTCCATTTACTCCCAAAGTAAATTAAGTTCTTGATTGAGCAGTTCAAAGTGGAGGAGTCTATCAATATGTCCATTTCCTCCCAAAGTAAATTAAGTCCCTGATTGAGCATACTTATTGAGTTATATTGATTGATGTATCAGTTTATACAGTTTACTGTGATAGCTATCATATAAGTTGTAGTTTGGTTTTATCTTAGTCTTCACCAGCACTGGGATGGAGATGAAAATTCTGGCCATGTTGCTAAAGAGACATTATCCTGAACAGAATTATTAAATATAATGAAAAGGAAAGATGAAAGTAAACAAACAGATCTGTTAACCACCTTTAAAAGCAAAATTTATAACAGCTGTTTACCTAATTTAAATTAAACCATATAAGTCACGTGACTTAAAAAATTTTTTTTTTGGATCCATTTTTATCTATTTATACATGAGCGCTCCTTATAAATGAAATATGGACATACACACATACAGACATACAACACAAAACAGTGCATAAATAACATAGAACATATAAGACAATAGTAAATAAAGGCCTTGTAGCTATACCTAGGTGAAATCTCCATTGCAATGTTTAAAAACTTTACAGTTAAAAAAATAAAACACAGTCAAAAAATAAAACTAATCAGAAAGACATTAACCTAGGTTTGTATGAGCTCAAAAAGAAAGAGAAATAAATAAATAAATAAATAAATAAATAAATAAATAAATAAAATAGAACTTTATGATGTGGGAAAAATGTAATAATAAAATAGATATTGAAAAAGGCACCGTGGTAAATCACTGTTGTAGATGTAAGAATAGCCAAGCTGGAACTCTGGATATCAGCTGTTATGGATTTGAGTCAAATCATCTTATTTTTCTGTAGAAATTGTTTTAGTTAATCTCTCTGGAATCCAAATTGGTTGCTGTTTCTCCTGTGGGAAAACACAGTCGGAGCCCCGACTCCAGACTATTACTGGGTCTGGACCTTTCCATTGTCCTGTTAGAATATCTTTCCAAAGTACCTTAGGCTTATGTACATTTTTCGGATACATATGTCTTTCCACAGCACTAAGTCCTGATGAATCCAAATTTAGAAAGTTTAGAGTAAAAAGGGTTATTTTAAGTTTATCTTTGGGGAATATATACCCTTTTCCAATTCCCTCCTTTTGTTTTAATAAGTACATTTTAATAGTTTGATAAGCTCTTTCAACTATGCCTTGTCCCTGTGGATTGTATGGGATTCCTGTTATATGAGTAATGCCAAATGATGAGCAAAATTGTTTAAAAGAGTTAGATGTATAACCAGGAGCGTTATCAGTTTTTAACTGTTTAGGAACACCCACAGTGGCAAAATTTTGTAAGCAATGAGCTATAACATCTTTAGTTTTTTCTCCGGCATGAAGGGAGCCCATTAAAATTCCAGAAGAAGTATCAACTGTAACATGTAAATATTTTAATTTTCCAAATTCTGGCAAGTGTGTAACGTCCATCTGCCAAATATGGTTAGGTATCAGTCCTCTAGGATTGACTCCAAGATTAACTTGTGGTAAAAATATCACACGATTTTGACATTGTTTTATTATATGTCTGGCTTGTTCCTTGGTTATTTTAAAACGCTTTTGTAAAGTATTAGCATTGACATGGAACCTTTTATGAAAATTTATAGCTTCTTTTATTGTGGAGAAAATATGTATGTCATGTGTAGATTTATCTGCTAGTTCATTACCCAAACTAAGGGCTCCAGGCAACCCTGTATGTGCCCTGATATGTCCTATAAAGAATGGATCTTTTCTGTCCCAGATTAGAGTTTGTATAGCAGAAAACAAAGAGAAAACAGTAGAGGAAGGAGAAATCCTACCAGCATCTTCAAAGGATTCTATAGCATTAACTACATACTGGCTATCAGAGAATAAATTAAATACAGAATCTTTGAACATCATAAAAGCTTGTAATACTGCATTGAGCTCTACCTTTTGAGCTGATTGTTTGGGTACTAAATATGTAAAAGTTTGATCAGGGGTAACTACTGCTGCTGTACCATTGTTTGACCCATCAGTGAATATATTTGGAGCATTCATGATAGGGTTTTTTTTTTTTCATTTTTGGAAAAACTACAGGATGTTTAGACCAAAAGGACAACAAGGGATTAGATGGCAAGTGATTATCAAATGAAACACTAGATTTACACATGATTATTGCCCAAGTATTCAACTCATTAGCTAACTCATTAATTTGATCCATAGTATATGGAGTAATAATTTAATTGGGAGAAATCCCAAACACTCCCTTGCCTGCTTTTATTCCTTTGAGTATTAATTGTCCTACAGCCTCAGGATATCTAGTAAGAATAGTATTGGGGGAATACGATAAATGTATCCACAATAATGGACCTTCTTGCCAAAATACTCCTGTAGGAATATTTTTTGTTGGTAGTACAATAAATAATAAAGGCAAACTTATATCAATTCTATCCAAATGCATATTTTCCATATATGTTTCAATGATTTTTAATGCCTTTCTTGCTTCAGGCGTTAACATGCCGGGTGAATTTGGATCTGATGGACCTTTTAGAATATCAAATAAAGGTCCTAATTCTCCTGTTGGTATGCCTAGATAAGGCCTTATCCAGTTTATATTTCCCAATAATTTTTGAAAGTAATTAAGTGATTTGAGTTGATCTACTTGTATTTGAATTTTTGGTGGACGGACCATGGTTGAGGATAATAAAACTCTTAAATAATTAATTGGAAAATTTAATTGTACTTTTTCTATTGCTATGTCTAGATTATAATTTTTTAGTAAGTTTGTAAGTGTGGCATAACATTCTAGAAATGTGTTCTTATCTTTATGTGCTAATAACACATCATCCATATAGTGAAATATTTGTAGTTCAGGATTTTGATTTCTAAGTGGCTGGATTGCTTTATTAACATAAATTTGACACATAGTCGGGCTGTTCGCCATCACCTGGGGTAAAATTTTCCACTCATATCTCTGATCAGAACCTTCATGATTTAGTGCAGGGATAGTAAATGAAAAATGTGGACTATCCTCGGAATGAATTGGAATTGAAAAGAAACAATCCTTAATATCTATAGTTAACACATGCCAGGTTTTTGGTAAAGCAGACAATTGGGGAATCCCTTATTTAGAAGGTCCCATAATAACCATCTCATTATTAATGGCTCTTAAATCTTGTAATAATCTCCATTTACCAGATTTCTTTTTAATGACAAAAATGGGAGTATTATAGGGAGATACGGAAGGTTGTATATGTCCTTCCGCTAATTGTTTTTTGACCTGGTCATGGGCTACTTGTATCTTTTCTTTAGTTAGGGGCCACTGAGGAACCCACACTGGTCTTTTTGATTTCCAAGTAATTTTGATTGTCTCAGTGGCCCTTTTTGAAAACCCAATTCATGCTTATTTATTTCTTGATCTATTTGAATTGGTGCTGTCATATCTTGATCTTGTTTCCTTAATCCTTTTTCTTTTCTAAAGCCTTGTTTAGCCCTACTAGTGGGTGCGTTAGAATTGATGTTATTTGTTAATGTCAATCCTAATTGATCTAGGACATCTCATCCCCATAAATTTATGGGAAGATGGTCTAATACATAGGGCTCTATAGTTCCTTCACATCCTTCAGGATCCCTCCAATCTAATACCATAGCACTTTCATGGGGGTTAGTTGCCACTCCTAGGCCTCGAAGCGTTTGAGTGGCTTGTTGCAATGGCCAGTGCTTTGGCCATTCCTGACGAGATATGATGCTGAGGTCAGCACCTGTGTCCAGCAGCCCATTAAAATCATGTCCTTGAATATTTAATTTTAGCATTGGGAGAGAATCTAAATTTAAAGAAACCATAGCCCAATCTACACCTGTAGAGCCTAAACCCTTGGAACCTCTTTCTACATTACAACTGGGAAATTCATCATGTAGGCAGGGTATTATTAATAACTGTGCTATTCTATCTCCTGATGAAATTACAGATATACCTCTTGGAGAACTAACTATAATTTTTATTTCACCCTCATAATTGGGATCAATTACCCCAGGACTTATCATAAGTCCTTTTAGTGTAGAAGAACTGCATCCTAATAATAAGCCTACTGTTCCTTGGGGAAGAGGTCCTTTTATTCCTGTGGGAATGATTTGAACTCCCATCTCTGGAGTTAATACTGCTCTGGCAGAGGCACAGATGTCCAACCCTGTGCTCCCTCTAGTTTGTCTGATGAGGGATCTAATGGATAATGCATCCTGGGCACTACCTTGATGGTGCTGCTGGGTTCCTCCATTGCCCCGTATATTTGTGGCTTTGAGCCCCGGGTCATTGGGCCATCCAATTCGTTTTTTGGCAATGGGGCCTGATACCTTTCTCCACGATATCATGGGTAGACACTTGGTCTTTGTCCATTTTTTGATAACGGAATACCCTCTATGGTGGTTTGAGAATGGCATTCATTAGCCCAATATCTCCCTCTATGGCATCGTGGGCAAATACCCGGGATTCTACTCCTTTGATATCTAGCCTTGTTAAACCCTCCTCCTATGGGGCAATTTCTTTTAAAATGTCCTTTTTGATTGCAATTATAGCATGTTTTTGGCTTGGTATCTAAAGCCTGTTTTACTTCAGCTGCCATGACTTGTCCTTGTTCATTAATGTCTCTACATAATTTAATATATGTGTTTAAATCTTCATGTTTCCATGGTCTAATGACCTCTTTGCAGCAACAATTTGCTTGGTCATAAGCCAGTTGTTTTATAAATCGCATTGCCTGTTCTGTATTTTCAAATGTCTTAGAGGCTGTTTCAATAAGTCTAGCTACAAAGTCAGCGTAGGGCTCATTAACCCCTTGTATTATCTTAGATAGTTGACCTTGTAAATCCCCTTGTCCCTTCAAAGTTTTCCATGCCCTAATTGCATCTATAGCGATCTGAGCGTATACGCCAGGATCATATCCAATCTGTTGCCTCTGACCCTCATAAGGTCCTTTTCTTAATAGCATTTGTATATCTCTTTCAGGGTAACCTGCTGCTGCATTTCGCCTAGCTGTCTCCCTGCAAAATTTCTCATTGGAAATTTTCCATAATAAATATTGTCCTCCATTTAGCACAGAGTGACACACGTTAGCCCAATCTTCTGGTGTTAAGTCGCAGCTGGTAATAGATTCGACCATACTGACTGTGAAGGGAGCGGCAGGGCCGTAGGTTGCTACAGCTTCCTTTAATTGCTTTATTATTTTGAAATCTAAGGCACGGTAAACTTGTTCCCTTTCTTCTCCCTGCTCAACTACAGGGCATGCTAACTTTTGGGGTCCTGCCTCAGGATTCCATTCATCACCTATGGAAGCTGAGGGCCACTCAGCTACAGGTGAAGCTGTTGGTTGAATTACGCCCTCTGGTGATGGAACGAAGTTAGTAGCAGCCTCCCTATCTGAGGGCCGTTTTTTCCCTGAGCTTGCCTTCTTCAAATTTTTTTCTGTCTGACTAGCTTGAGGGACCTTTTGTTTTGCTTGACCTAATATGTTTTCTGCCATAGCCTGGACCTCTAACAATTTACTTAACAGTCTTTCGGTTTGTTTTTTACTAGATTCTAATCTACTATAAAGGTAACGTAACCCAATAAGATAGGATAGAAGAAAGCCAAAACAGAATGAAACAGAAACAAAGAAGAGGAGGAAAATGATTATATCATTTTTTCTTTTTCAGGGCCGAATAACTTCAAACCTTGAGCCAACCATTTTTCCCAATTCGCCTGAAAAAATTGTAAGGCTAAAGAGCCTGAAATAAAAGCAGAATAAATCAAAACAAAAATACCCATTCTGTCGCCTTTCCTTAGGGGCGAGTGATATTACTCACCTTTAAATTTTGGGCGTGCCCAGTACAGGGCCACCAAAATGCTGCAGGCTGCACGGCCGGGCCGCGGAAACTCTGTCAAGCTCTCAGGCGCGCCTTAGCTCCCCTCCTGCCGCTGCTTTCACCGTGCACCGCCTGCCGCCTTCCTGCTGGGCGCCTCCGCGAGGTCGCTGTCAGTGCACGCCGGCTTGCAATCCTGCAACCCGGCTGGGCACAAAAACACAAACGAGTCAAACTGAAACAAAGTTTTATTTTGTAAGAGGCCGTGTGTGTCCCCCTAACAAGCCGGTCGGCACACGTGTGTCTCTACCAGAGACGGGGGGCTCCACTTCCCCCGGAACACCCTCCTACCATCCTTCCCCAACCAATGGGAACTCTCTGGGAGTCCCGTAACTTGAGTTCCCAAACGGACCTAGGTGAACAGCAGGAGTCCATTTTCCATATGAATGTAATACTTTTACAGTGGCTCCTAGCACCTAACCACAGGTGCCCCCCCCCGGTGGGCGCAGAGGTCCAATCCTGCAACCACCAGCAGCTTCTGAAAGCGGCAGCGGCCCAGAGCAGAGTGGCAGCCCAAACCGGCAGACGCCTCCGCCATATGGGCTCTCCCGGGAGGCCCTGCTCTCGCCCAGCGAACAGCCAAACCACCCGCCGGGATCTTAACCACGCAGACACAGCTTCCCCGCTCTTCACGTGGCTCCCTGTGGCCCAACTCAGCTAGAAGGGTCCCCGCATGGCCCCGCACATGGCCATGCCCTCCGGGCTCTGCTAATAGCCCCGCCCACCTGGCGAACAACCAGGAAACTTCAAAATCTCTCTGTGGGCGTGACCGCAAGGAGCAAAGGACTCTCGACACCAAACTCCCCTTACTGCTAGAGTCAGGCAGACCTGAGACCCACCAACGGATCAGGCCTAGAGGCCTGCCAGCATGGTAGATACACCACTCCAATTGGAGTAGGGGGGCAGAGCAGAGCAGCTGCCCGCATCCGGATCAGGCCCAACTACCCGAGGGGGTGATAGTCATATCGCCACAATTGGAGGGGGGGCAGAGCAGAGCTGCCACCCGCTCCCGCAGGGTGGGCAGACCCGCGAACAACAGGCAGAGCAGGCCTAGCGGCCTGCCAGCGCAGTTTTGAGATCACCCCAACTAAAGAAGGAGCACAGCCACTACCCGCCCTGCAAGGGAGATTTTTCAACTATACAAGAGCAATATAAATCATTAGGGGGAAAAACTCATAAACACAACAGTTCTACCAAGCAGAAAGGAACGTGAGCAGCATGAAAAGACAAGGAAAGAAAGGACCTCAAGCAATGCAGGTCAACTCAACTTTAGAAGAGGTAAAAGCTGCAACAGATGGAATGTCAGATAAAGAGTTCAGGATATATATGCTTCTGATTACCTGGAGTCTCAAGGAAGACATGAGACAGCAAAATCAGACAGTGAAAGATCACATTGACAAACAAATCCAGTAAGTAAAAGATCAATTTCACAGGGAGATAGAGGTAATAAAAAACAAACAAATAGAAATCCTAGAAATGCAGGAAACAATAAACCAACTTAAAAACTCAATTGAGAATACTACCAGCAGAGTAGATATCTTAGAAGAGAGAACATCAGACAATGAAGACAAAGTATTTCAACTGGAAAAGAACATAGACAGCTCAACAAGTCTGCTAAGAAACCATGAGCAGAAAATTCAAGAATTATGGGACAATATCAAAAGACCAAATTTAAGAGTCATTGGGATACAGGAAGGCACACAGCTCCATACCAAAGGAATAAACAGTCTATTCAGTGAAATAATACGAGAAAACTTCCCAGACTTGAAGAATGAGACAGAATCCCAAATCCTAAAAACCTACAGGACGCCGAATGTGCAAAATCATAAGAGATCCAAACCTAGACACATTATAATAAAGATGTCCAACATACAGAATAAGGAGAGAATTTTAAAAGCTGCAAGAGAAAGAAAGCAGATTACATTTAGGGGCAAACCAATCAGGATAACAGCTGATATCTCAACACAGACTCTGAAAGCTAGAAGATCCTGGAATAACATATTTCAAACACTGAAAGAAAATGGGTTCCAACCAAGAATCGTGTATCCGGCGAAATTAAGCTTCAGGATAGAAGATAAAATTAAAACCTTCCACGATGAACAAAAGTTAAAAGAATTTGCAGCGAGAAAACCATCTCTTAAAAAAATCCTTTGCAAAACATTACAGGAAGAGGAAATGGACAATAAAATTGAAAACCAACA
Organism: Ictidomys tridecemlineatus; assembly: GCF_052094955.1. Taxonomy (NCBI): domain Eukaryota; kingdom Metazoa; phylum Chordata; class Mammalia; order Rodentia; family Sciuridae; genus Ictidomys; species Ictidomys tridecemlineatus. The sequence continues at coordinate 64,888 of NW_027524873.1, forward strand.
ATGGGAGGTAGGACAGTAAAGGAGGAAAAGTAGTCAAAGAGAATAACAAATCAGGTTTAGTAACATCAATAAACAAATATGGCTAGAAGAACAAACCATATATCAATATTAACCCTAAATGTTAATGGCTTAAACTCACCAATTAAGAGCACAGGCTAGTAGAATGGATCACAAAACAAGACCCAATAATATACTGCCTACAAGAGACGCATCTGATAGGAAAAGATATTCATAGACTGAAGGTGAAAGGTTGGGAAAAATCATACCACTCATATGGACTGCGGAAACAAGCAGGAGTGTCCATACTCATATCTAATAAAATAGATTTCAAGCCAAAGTTAATCAAAAGGGATAAAGAAGAACACTTCATACTGCTCAAGGGAACCATACACCAACAAGACATAACAATCATAAATATATATGCCCCAAATAATGGTGCAGCTGTGTTCGTCAAGCAAACTCTTCTCAAGTTCAAGAGTCTAATAGATCACCATACAATAATCATGGGAGACTTCAGCACACCTCTCTCACCACTGGACAGATCTTCCAAAAAAAAGTTAAATGAGGAAACTATAGAACACAATAACACAAATAACAACCTAGACTTAATTGACATATATAGACTATACCACCCAACATCAAGTAGTTACACCTTTTTTCTTAGCAGCACATGGAACCTTCTCAAAAATAGACCATATATTATGTCACAGGGCAACTCTTAGACAATATAAAGGGGTAGAGATAATATCATGCATCTTATCTGATCATAATGGAATAAAACTGAAAATCAATGATAAAAGAAGGAAGGTAACATCAAGTATCACTTGGAGAATGAACAATAGGATGCTGAATAATCAATGGGTTTTAGAAGACATCAAGGAGAAAATTAAAAACTTCCTAGAGTTAAATGAAAACACAGACACAACGTATCGGAATCTATGGGACACATTGAAAGCAGTTCTAAGAGGAAAATTCATCGCTTGGAGTTCATTCCTCAAAAAAAGAAAAAAACAACAAATAAATAATCTCTTACTTCATCTCAAAATCCTAGAAAAAGAAGAGCAAAACAACAGCAAAAGAAGTAGAAGGCAAGAAATAATTAAAATAACAGCTGAAATTAATGAAATTGAAACAAAAGAAACAATTGAAAAAATTGACAAAACTAAAAGTTGGTTCTTTGAAAAAATAAATAAAATCGACAGGCCCTTAGCCATGCTAACGAAGAGAAGAAGAGAGAGAACTCAAATTACTAACATACAGGATGAAAAAGGCAATAACACAACAGACACTTAAGAAATACAGAATATAATCAGAAATTATTTTGAATCCTTATACTCCAATAAAATAAAAGATAGTGAAGGCATAGATAAATTCCTTAAGTCTTATGATCTGCCCAGATTGAGTCAGGAGGATATAGACAACCTAAACAGACCAATAACCATAGAGGAAATAGAAGAAACTATCAAAAGATTACCAACTAAGAAAAGCCCAGGACCGAATGGGTATACAGCAGAGTTTTACAAAACCTTTAAAGAGGAACTAACACCAATACTTTTCAAGCTATTTCAGGAAATAGAAAAAGAGGGAGAACTTCCAAATTCATTCTATGAGGCCAACATCACCCTGATTCCGAAACCAGACAAAGACACTTCAAAGAAAGAAAACTACAGACCAATATCTCTAATGAACCTTGACGCAAAAATCCTCAATAAAATTCTGGCGAATCGGATTCAAATACATATCAAAAAAATTATACACCATGATCAAGTAGGATTCATCCCTGGAAAGCAAGGCTGGTTCAATATACGGAAATCAATAAATGTTATTCACCACATCAATAGACTTAAAAATAAGAACCATATGATCATCTAGATAGATGCAGAAAAAGCATTCGACAAAGTTCAGCATTCCTTTATGTTCAAAACTCTAGAAAAATTAGGGATAACCGGAACATACCTCAATATTATAAAAGCAATTTATGATAAGCCACAGGCCAGCATCATTCTGAATGGAGAAAAATTAAAGGCATTTTCTCTAAGAACTGGTACAAGACAGGGATGCCCTCTCTCACCACTTCTGTCCAACATAGTCCTTGAAACACTGGCCAGAGCAATTAGACAGACGAAAAAAATTAAAGGCATAAAAATAGGAAAAGAAGAACTTAAATTATCACTATTTGCAGATGATATGATCCTATATTTAGCAGACCCAAAAGGGTCTACAAAGAAGCTATTAGAGCTAATAAATGAATTCAGCAAAGTGGCAGGATATAAGATCAACACGCTAAATAAAAGGCATTCCTGTATATCAGTGACAAATCCTCTGAAATGGAAATGAGGACAACTACTCCATTCACAATATCCCCCCCAAAAATAAAATACTTGGGAATAAACCTAACAAGAGAGGTGAAAGATTTATATAATAAAAATTAAAGAACCCTAAAGAAAGACATAGAAGAAGACCTTAGATGATGGAGAAATATACCCTGCTCATGGATTGGCAGAACTAACATTATCAAAATGGCGATATTACCAAAAGTTCTCTATAAGTTCAATGCAATGCCAATCAAAATCCCAACGGAATTTCTTGTAGAAATAGATAAAAGAATCATGAAATTCATATGGAATAATAAAAGACCCAGAATAAGAAAAACAATGCTAAGCAGGAAGTGTGAATCAGGCGGTATAGCGATACTGGACTTCAAACTATACGACAGAGCAATAGTAACAAAAACAGCATGGTACTGGTACCAAAACAGGCTGGTGGACCAATGGTACAGAATAGAAAACACAGTAACCAATCCACAAAACTACAACTACCTTATATTCGATAAAGGGGCTAAAAGCATGCAATGAAGGAAGGATAGCATCTTCAACAAATGGTGCTGGGAAAACTGGAAATCAATTTGCATCAAAATGAATCTGAATCCCTATCGCTCGCCATGCACAAAAGTTAACTCAAAATGGATCAAGGAGCTTGATATTAAATCAGAGACACAGCATCTGATAGAAGAAAAAGTTGTCTACGATCTACATACGGTGGGATCGGGCCCCAAATTCCTCAATAGAACACCCATAGCGCAAGAGTTAACAACTAGAATCAACAAATGGGACTTACTCAAACTAAAAAGTTTTTTTCTCAGCAAAAGAAACAATAAGAGAGATAAATAGGGAGCCTACATTCTGCGAACAAATCTTTAATCCACACACTTCAGATAGAGCCCTAATAACCAGAATATACAAAGAACTCAAATAATTAGACAAAAAGATAACAAATAACCCAATCAATAAATTGGCCAAGGACCTGAATAGACACTTCTCAGAGGAGGACATACAATCAGTCAATAAGTACATGAAGAAATGCTCACCATCGCTAGCAGTCAGAGAAATGCAAATCAAAACTACCCTAAGATACCATCTCACTCCAGTAAGATTGGCAGCCATTAGGAAGTCAAACAACAATAAGTGCTGGAGAGGATGCGGGGAAAAGGGCACTCTTGTTCATTGCTGGTGGGACTGCAAATTGGTGCAGCCAATTTGGAAAGCAGTATGGAGATTTCTTGGAAAGCTGGGAATGGAACCACCATTTGACCCAGCTATTCCCCTTTTCGGTCTATTCCCTAAAGACTTAAAAAGAGCATGCTACAGGGACACTGCTGCATCGATGTTCATAGCAGCACAATTCACGATAGCAAGATTGCGGAACCAACCTAGATGCCCTTCAATAGATGAATGGATAAAAAAAATGTGGCATTTATACACAATGGAGTATTACTATGCATTAAGAAACGACAAAATCATAGAATTTGGAGGGAAATGGATGGCATTAGAGCAGATTATGCTAAGTGGAGCTAGTCAATCGTTAAAAAACAAATACCAAATGACCCCTTTGATATAAGGGGAGTAAACAAGGACAGGGTAGGGACGAAGAGCTTGAGAAGAAGATTAACATTAAACACGGATGAGAGGTGGAAGGGAAAGGGAGTGAGAATGATATATAAGAGGAAAGGAGGGGTAAGACAAGATAATACAAATGGAAGAAATGATTTACAGTATAAGGGGTAGAGAGGGAAAAGGGGAGGGGAGGGAAGCGGAGGGGGGATAGTAGAGAATAGGACTGACAGCAGAATACATCAGACACGAGAAAAGCAATATGTAAATCAATGGAAGGGTAACTGATGTGATACAGCAATCTGTATACGGGGTAAAGTTGGGAGTTCATAACCCACTTGAATCAAACTGTGAAAGATGATGTATTAAAAACTGTGTAATGTTTTGAACGACCAACAATTAAAAAAAAGAAGAACTGTTGCAGAGAGCAGAATTTCGAGACTGAGGTGCAGAAGGATTGTTGCAGGGAGCAGATTTTGGAGACTGAGGTGCTGAAAAACTCTTGCAGACAACAGAGGTTGGAAAATGGGGTGCAGAAAGACCGTTGCAAAGAGCAGAGTTTGGAGACTGCAGTACAGAAGGACTGTTGAGAGATGATATAAAGTACAGAAGGACTGTTGAGAGGTGAGATGAAGAAGGACTGTTACAAAAAGCAGAGTAAATTTTTAGACTTGGGTGCAGGAGGATTGTTGCATAGAGAAGAGTTTTCAGACTGAGGTGAAGAAAGACTGTTTCAGAGAGTAGATGTTGGAGACTGGGGTGCAGAAAGACTTTTGCAGAGAGTTCAGGTTGGAGACTGGGTTGTAAAAGGATCGTTGCAGAGAACAGAGGTTGGAGACTGGGGTGAAAAACGATTGTTACAGAAAGGAGAAGTTCAAGAATGGGGTGCAGAAGGACAATTGCAGAAAGCAGAGTTTGGGGACTGAGGTGCAGAAAAATTGTTACAGACAACAGAAGTTGGAGACTGGGGTGCAGAAAGACTGTTGAAGAGATCAGACGTTGGAGACTGCGGTGTAGACGGACTGTTGCAGAGAGCAGAGGTTGGAGACTTGGGTACAGAAGGACTGTTGCAGAAAGCAGAGGTTGGAGACTTAAGAGAAGCAGGACTGTTACAGAGAGCAGATGTTGGAGACTGGCGTGGAGAAGGACTGATACACAGAGCAGATGTTGGAGACTTTGGTGCAGAAAGGCCGTTAAAAAGAGCACAGCTAGGAGACTACAGTATAGAAAGACTATTACTGAGAGCAGAGGTTGGAGACTGGCTTGGAGAAGGACTGTTGCAGAGAGCATATGTTGGAGACTGGGGTGCAGAAGGACTGTTGCAGAGAGCAGAATTTGTATACTGGGGTGCTGAAAGACTTTTGCAGAGTGCAGAGGTTGGAGACTGAGGTGAAGAAGGACTGTTACAGAGAGAAGAGTTTGGAGACTGTGGTGCAGAAGGACTGATACAGAAACTAGAGGTTGAAGACTGGGGTGCAAAGGAGTGTTACAGAGAGCAGAGGTTGGAGACTGCGGTACAGAAGGTCTGTTACGGAGAGCAGAGTTTGAAGACTCGGGTGCAGAAGTCCTGTTAAAGAGAGCAGAGGTTGGAGACTGCGTTACAGAAGGTCTGTTTCGGAGAGCAGAGTTTGAAGACTGTGCTGCAGAAGGATCATAAAGAGGGAGTAGAGTTGGGAGACTGAGGTGCAGAAGGACTGTTACAGAGAGCAGAGGTAGGAGACTGGGGTGCAGAAGGTTCGTTGCAGAGAGCAGAGTTTTCAGACTGAGGTGCAGAAGAACTGTTGCAGAGAGCAGATGTTGGAGACTGGGGTTCGGAAGGTTTGTTGCAGAGAGCAGATGTTTGTAACTAGGGTGCAGAAGGACTGTTGTAGAGAGCAGAGGTTGGAGACTGGGGTGCAGAAGGACTGTTGTAGAGAGCAGAGGTTGGAGACTGAGGTGCGGAAGTCCTGTTAGAGAGAGCAGAGTTTTGAGACTCGGGTGCAGAAGAACTGTTACAGAGAGCAGAGTTTGGATACAGGGGTGCAGAAGGATCTTACAGAGAGCAGAGGTTGAAGACTGAGGTGCAGAAGGACTGTTGCAGAGATCAGAGGTTGGAGACTGGTGTGCAGTATGATCATTGCAGAGAGCAGAAGTTGGAGACTGGGGTGCAGAAGGATCGTTGCAGAGAGCAGCGGTTGGAGACTGTGGTGCAGAAGGCCTGCTACAGAGAGCAGAGTTGGAGACTGGCGTGAAGAAGGCCTGTTACAAAGAGAAGAGTTTGGAGAATTTGTTGCTGTAGTATCTTACAGAGAGCAGAGTTTGGAGACTGAAGTGCAGGTGGACTGTTACAGAGAGCAGTGGTCGGAGACTGGGGTGCAGAAGGATCGTGCAGAGACTGGAAGTGTCAGACTGAGGTGCAGAAAGACTGTTACAGAGAGCAGAGTTTGGAGACTGAGGAGTAGAAGCACTGTTATAGAAAGCAGAGTTTGGAAATTGGGGTGCAGAAGGACAGTTACAGAGACCAGAGTTTGGAGATTTCGGTATAGAAAAACTATTACTGAGAGCAGAGCTTGGAGACTCGGGTGCAGAATGAATGTTACAGAGAGCACAGGTTGGAGTCTGAGGTGCAGAAGGATAGATACAAAGAGCAGAGGTTTTAGACTGGGGTTCAGAAGGACTGATACAGAAAGTAGAGTTTGGAGACTGGGGAGAAGGAGGACAAGTTATGGAGAGCAGAGGCTGGAGACTGCAGTACTGAAAAACTGTTACACAGATCAGATGTTAAAGACTGGTTAGCAGAAGGATTGTTGCAGAGGACAGAGGTTGGAGACTGGGGTGCCACAGGACAGTTGCAGAAAGCAGAGGTTAAAGACTGGGGTGGAAAGGTATGTTACAGAGACCAGAGTTTGGAAACTGGGTTGCAGAAAAATCTTACAGAGAGCAGACGTTGGAGACTGTGGTGCAGAACTACTGTTGCAGAGAGCAGAGATGGAAACTGGGGTGCAGAAGGACTGTTGCGAAGAGCAGAGCTTGGAGACTGGAGTGCATAAGGACTGTTACAGAGAGCAGAGGTTGGAGACTTTGGTGTAAAAGGACTCTTAGAGAGAGCAGAAGTTGGAGACTGGGTTAAGAAGGACTGATACAGAAAGCAGAGATTGGAGTCTGGGGTGCAGAAAGACAGTTACAAAGAGCAAATGTTGGAGACTGCAGTACAGAAGGACAGTTGCAGAGAGCAGAGTTTGGAGACTGGGGTGAAGAAGGACTGTTGCAGAGAGCAGAGATTAAAGACTGAGGTGCAGAAGAACTCTTAGAGAGAGCAGAATTTGGAGACTGGAGTGAAGAAGGATTGATATAGAAAACAGAGATTGGAGTCTGGGGTGCAGAAAGACCATTACAGAGAGCAGAGGTTGGAGACTTCAGTATAGAAAGACTGCTGCAGAGAGCAGAGTTTGGAGACTGGGGTGCAGAAAAACTGTTGCAGAGAGCAGAGATTGGAGACTGAGGTGCAGAAGTCCTGTTACATAGAGCAGAAGTTGAAGAATGGGGTGCAGAAAGATCGTTGCAAGGAGCAGAGCTTGGAGACAGGGGTGCAGAGTGATTTTTCAGAGAGCAGAAGTTGGAGACTGAGGTGCATAAGAACTGTTTCAGAGATGAGAGGTTGGAGACTGGGGTGCAGTAGGATCATTGCAGAGAGCAGAGTTTGGAGACAAGTGTGCAGAATGATCCTTGCATAGAGCAGAGTTTGAAGACTGGCGTGCAGAAAGCCTGTTACAAAGAGCAGAGGTTGGAGACTGTGGTACAGAAGGACTGTTACAGAGAGCAGATCTCGGAGACTGGGGAGCAGAAGGACTGTTGAAGAGGAAAGAAGTTGGAGACTCGGGTGGAGAAGGAATGTTACAGAGAACAGAGTTTAGAAACTGGAGTGCAGAAGGATCTTACAGAGAGCAGAGGTTGGAGACTGTGGTGCAGAAGAACTGTTGCAGAGAGCAGAGGTTGAAGACTGGGGTCAAAAAGGATTGTTGCAGAGAGCAGAGTTTGGAGACTGGGGTGCAGAACAACTGTTGCAGAGAGCAGATGTTGAAGACTGGGGTTCAGGAGGACTTTTGCAGAATGCAGATTTTAGAGACTGTGGTGCAGATGGACTGTTACATAGAGAAGAGGTTGGAGACTGAGGTGCAGAAGGACTGTTACAGAGAACAGAGTTCGGAGACTTGGGTGCAGAAGGACTGTTACAGAGAACATAGGTTGGAGACTGGGGTTCAGATGGATTTTACAGAGAGCAGAGTTGGGAGACTGGGGTTCAAAAGGACTGTTGCAGAGAGCAGATATTGGAGACTGGGGTGGAGAAGAATCGTTGCAGATAGAAGAGGTATGAGACTGGGGTGCAGAAGGCCTGTTACAGAGAGCAGAATTTGGAGTCTGGGTTGCAGAAATCCTATTACAGAGAGCAGAAGTTGGAGACTTTTGTGCAGAAGGACAGGTATTAAGTGCAGAGTTTAAAGACTGGATTGAAGAAGGATCTTACAGAGAGCAGAGTTGGGAGACTGAGGTGCAGAAGGACTGTTACAGAGAGCCGAGGTAGGAGACTGGGGTGCAGAAGGGTCTTTGCAGAGAGTAGAGTATTCAGACTGAGGTTCAGAAGAACTGTTGCAGAGAGCAGATGTTGGAGACTGGGGTGTAGAAGGACTGTTGCAGACAGCAGATGTTGGTAACCAGTGTGCAGAAGAACTCTTGAAGAGAGAAAAGGTTGGAAACTGGGGTGCAGAAAGACTGCTGCAGAGAGCAGAGGTTGGATACAGGGGTGTAGAAGCATCTTACAGAGAGCAGAATTTGGAGAGTGAGCTGCAGATGGACTGTTGCAGAGATCAGAGTTTGGAGATTTGGGTGCATTAGGATCATTGCAAGGAGCAGAGGCTGGAGACTGGGGTGCAGAAGGACTGTTCCAAAGAGCAGAGGTTGGAGACTGGGTTTCAGACGGCCTGTTACAGAGAGCAGACTTTAGACATGGGGTGTAGAAGGACTGTTGCCGAGAGCACAGGTTTGAGATTTTGGTGCAGAAGCACTGTTGCAGAGAGTAAAGGTTCGAGACTGCCTTTCAGTAGGACTGTTACAAAGGCAGAGTTTGGAGACTTAATTGCAGAGGGACTGCTGTGGAGAGCAGAGTTTGTAGACTGAGGTTCAGAAGGACTGTTACAGAGAGCAGAGTTTGGAGATTCGGGTGCAGATGGACTGATACAGAAAGCAGAGTTTGGAGACTCCAGTGCAGAAGGACTGTTGCAGAGAACAGAGTTTGGAGAATGGGGTGCAAAAGGCCTGATACACAGAGCAAAGGTTGGAGACTGTGGTGCAGAATGATTGTTACAGACAGCAGAGTTTGCAGACAGGGTTGCAGAAGGATCTTACAGAGAGAAGAGTTTGGAGACTATGGTACAGCAGGACTGTTATAGAGAGCAGAGGTTGGAGACTGGGGTGCAGAATGATCGTTGCAGTGAACAGAGTTTTCAGACTGAGGTGCAGAAAAACTTTTGCACAGAGCAGATATTGGAGACTGGGGTGCAGAAAGACTGCTGCAGAGCAGAGGTTGGAGACTGGGGTGCAGAAGGATCGTTGTAGCGAGCAGAGGTTTGAGACCGACGTGCAAAAGGACTGTTACAAGAACAGATGTTGGACAAGGACTGTTACAGAGGGCAGAGTTTACAGACTGGGTTGCAGGAGGATCTTACAGAGAGCAGATATTGGAGACTTAGGTGCAGAAAAACTGTTACAGAGAGTAGAGTTTAGAGACTGAGGTGTAGAAGGACCATTGTAGAGAGCAGAGTTTGGAAACTGAGGTGCAGAAGGATTGTTAAAGAGAGCAGAGTTTGGAGACTTGGGTGCAGAGGACTGTTGCAGATAGCAGAGTTTGGAGACTGGAGTGTAGAATGACTATTGCAGAAAGCAGAGGTTTGAGACTTGGGTGCAGAAGGACTGTTGCAGAGAGCGGAAGTTGGAGACTGAGGTCCAGAAGGACTGTTACAGAGAGATGAGGTTGGAAATTGGGGTTCAGCAGGACTGATACAGAAAGCAGAGGTTGAAGACTGGGGATCAGAAGGACTGTTACAGAGAGAAGATTTTGTAGACTGCACTACAGGAGGACTTTTATAGAGAACAGAGTTTGAAGACTGGTGTGGGGAAGGAGTGTTTCAGAGTGCAGACCTTGGAGACTGGGGTGCAGAAGGACCGTTACAGAGATCAGAGGTTGGGGACTGCGGTACAGAAGGACTGTTACTGAGAGCAGAGGTTTGAGACTGGGGAGCAGAAGGACTGTTACAGAGAGCAGAGGTTATAGACTGGGGAGAAGATGGTCTGTTAGAGAGAGCAGAGGTTGGATTCTGGGGAGCAGACGGAATGTTACAGAGAGCAGATTTGCAAAATGGAGTGCTAAAGGATCTTACACAGAGCAGAGGTTGGAGGCTGGGGTGCAGAATCACTGTTACAGAGAGCAGATATTGGAGACTGAGGTGCAGAAGGACTGTTACAGAAAGAAGAGATGAAAGACTGGGGTGCACAAGGATCGTTGCAGAGAGCAGAGATATCAGACTGAGGTTCAGGAGGACTGTTGCAGAGAGCAGATGTTGGAGACTGGGGTGCAGAAAGACTTTTGAAGAGAGCAGAGGTTGGAGACTGGGGTGCAAAAGGATCATTGCAGAGAGCAGAGGTTGGAGACCGGGGTGCAGAAGGATTGTTACAGAAAGCAGAGGTGGAGACTGGGGTGCAGAAAAACCCTTACAGAGAGCACAGGTTGGAGACTGTGGGACAGAATGACTGTTACAGAGAGCAGATGTTGGAGACTGTGGAGCAGAAGGACTGTTACAGAGAGCTGAGGTTGAAGACTTGGGAGCAGAAGGAATATTACAGAGAGCAGAGTTTGGAAACTGGAGTGCAGAAGGATCTTACAGAGAGCAGAGGTTGGAGACTGAGGTGCAGAAAGACTGTTACAGAAAGCAGAGTTTGGAGACTGGGGTGCACAAAAATCGTTGCAGAGAGCAGAGTTTTCAGACTGAGGTGCAGAAGGACTGTTGCAGGGAGCAGATGTTGGAGACTGGGGTGTAGAAGGATTTTTGCAGAGAGCAGATGTTGGAGACTGGTGTGCAAAAGGATTGTTGTAGAGATCAGAGTTTGGAGACTGGGGTGCAGAAGGATTGTTACAGAGAGCAGAGGTTGGAGACCAAGATACAGAAAGACTGTTACAGAAAGCAGAATTTGGAGACTAGGGTGCACAAAAATCGTTGCAGAGAGAAGAGTTGTCAGACTGAGGTGCAGAAGGACTGTTGCAGGGAGAAGATGTTGGAGACTGGGGTGCAGAAGGACTTTTGCAGAGAGCAGAGTTTAGAGACTAGTGTGCAAAAGGATTGTTGTAAAGTCCACAGTTTTGAGACTGGGGTGCAGAAGGATTGTTACAAAGAGCAGAGGTTGGAGACTGTTGTGCAGAAGGACCATTGCAGAGATCAGAGTTTGTTAACTGAGGTGAAGAATGATTGTTACATAGAACAGAAGTTGGAGCCTGAAGTGCAGAAGGACCGTTGCAGAGAGCAGAGTTTGGAAACTGGGCTTTACAAGGACTGTTACAGAGAGCATATTTTGGAGACTGGGGTGCAGAAGGACTGTTACAGAGAGCAGAGTTTGGAGACAGGGTTGCAGAAGGATTTTACACAGAGCAGAGGTTCAAGACTGAGGTGCAATGGGACTATTACAGAGAGCAGAGTTTGGAGACTGGGGTTCAGAAAGATCGTTGCAGATAACAGAGTTTTCAGACTGAGGTGCAGAAGGACTTTTGCAGAGAGCAGAGGTTGGAGACAGGGGTGCAGGAGGACTGTTGCATAGAGCAGATGTTGGATACTGGGGTGCAGATGGGTCGTTGCAGAGAGCAGAGGTTGGAGACTGGGGTGCAGAAGCACTGTTGCAGAGAGCAGACGTCGGAGACTGGTGTGCAGAAGGATCATTGCAGACAGCAGAGGTTTAAGACCGGAGTGCAGAAGGACTGTTACAGAGAGTATACTTTTGAGACTGAGGTAGAAGGATCAATGCAGAGAGCTGAGTTTGGAGACTGAGGTGCAAAAGGACTGTTGCAGTGAGCAGAGGTTGGAGACTGAGGTGCAAAAGGACTGTTACTGAGAGCAGACGTTGGAGACTCTTGTGCAGAAGGATTGTTGCAGAGAGCAGATGTATTAGACATGTGTGCACAAGGATCCTTAGAGACAGCAGAGGTTGGAGACTGTCGTGAGGAAGGACTTTTACAGAAAGCAATGCTTGAAGACAGGGGTGCAGTAGGACTTATACAGAGAGCAATGTTTGGAGAGTGAGGTGCAGAAAAACTGTTTCAGAAAGCAGTCTGGATACTGGGGTGCAGAAGGAGTGTTGCAGAGAGTAGAGTTAGGAGACTGAGGTGCCGAAGAACCCTTACAGAGAGAAGAAGTTTGAGAATGTTATACAGAAGGACTGTAACAGAGAGCAGAGGTTGGAGACAGGTGTGCAGAATTATCTTACAGAAAGCATACTTTGGAGACTGGTGTGCAGAAGGACTGTTGCGGAGAGAAGAGGTTGGAGACTGGGGTGCAGAAGGATCGTTGACGACAGAAGAGATTAGAGACTGGGGTCAAAAGGCCTGCTAAAGACAGAAGAGTTTAAAGACTGGGGTGCAGAAGGCCTTTTACAGAGAGCATTGCTAGGAGACTGGGGTGCAGAAGGACAGTTACAGAGAGTAGAGTTTAAGAACTGGTTTGCATAAGGATCTTACATAGAGCAGAGGTTGGAGACTGAGGTAGAGAAGGACTATTATGAAGAGCAGAGGTTGGAGACTGAGGTGTAGAAGGACTGTTGCAGAGAGTAGAGTTAGGAGACTGGCTTGCAGAAGGACTGTGGTCGAGAGAAAAATTTGGAGACTGGGGTTGAGAAGGATTGTTTTAGAGAGTAGAGGTTGGAGACTGAGGTGCAGAAGAACTATTACAAAGAGCAGAAGATGCAGACTGGGGTGCAGAAGGACTGATACAGAAAGCAGAGGTTGGTGACTAGGGTGCAGAAAGAGTGTTGCAGAGAGCAGATGTTGGAGACTGAAGTGCAGAAGGACTGTGGCAGAGAGGAGAGATTGGATACTGGGGTGTAGATGGCCTGTTACAGAGAGCAGAATTTGAAGACTGGGGTGCAGAAGGACTCTTACAGTGAGCAGAGTTTGCAGACTGGGTTTCAGAAGGGTCTTAAAGAATGCAGAGTTTAGAGGCTGAGGTACAGAAGGACTGTTACAGACAGAAGAGGTTAGAGACTGGGGTGCAGAAGTACGCTTACAGAGAGCAGAGTTTGGAGACTGCAGTATAGAAGGGCTGTTACAGAGAGCACCATTTTGATTTGGGCAAAAGACTGTTTTAGATAGAAGATGTTGGAGACTGCTGTGCAGAAAGACTGTTGCTGATAACAGAGGTTGAAGAATGGGGTGCAGAAGGACTGTTGCTGAGAGCAGATTTTTCACATTGAGGTGCAGAAGGACTGTTGAGAAGAGCAGATGTTTTACACTGGGTTGGACAAAGACAGTTTCAGAGATCAAAGGTTGGAAACTGGGGTTCATAAGGACAGTTGCTGAGAGCCGAATTTGGAGAATGGGGTAAAGAAGAATCATTGCAGAGAGTAGAGTTTGGAGACATAGGTGCAGAAGGACCGTTTCAGACAGCAGAGGTTGTTGAGTGAAGTGCAGAATGATTGTTACAGAGAGGAGGGGTTGGAGACTGAGGTGAAGAAGGACTGTTGCAGAGAGCAGAGGTTAGAGACTGGGGTGTAGAAGAACTGTGAGAGAGAGCAGTGTGTGTAGACTGAGGTGCAGACGGACTGATAAAAATAGCAGAGATTGGAGACTGGGGTGCAGAAGGACCTTTACTGAGAGCATAGGTTGGAGACTGCAGTACAGAAGGACTGTTACACAGAGCAGAGGTTTGAGACTGGGGTACAGAAGACTGTTGCAGAGAGTAGGTGAGGAGACTATGGTTCAGAAGGACTGTTGAATAGAGCAGAGTTTGGAGAATGGGTGCAGAAGAACTGTAACAGAGAGTAGAGGTTGGAGACTGTGGTGCAAAAAGCCTGATACAGAAAGCAGAGTTTGGAGACTAGGGTGTAGAAGTACTGTTACAGAGAGAAAAGGTTGGAGAATTGGGTGCAGAATAAGTGTTGTAGAGAACAGAGGTTGGAGACTCAGGTGAAGAAGGACCATTGTAGAAAGCAAAAGTTGGAGACTGGGTTTCAGAAGGTTCTTACAGAGATCAGAGGTTGGACACTGAGGTGCAGAAGGAGTGTTTCAGAGATGAGGTTGGAGATTGGGGCGCAGAAAGACTGTTGCAGAGAGCAGAGGTTTGAGTCTGAGGTGCAGAAGGAAAGTTACAGAGAGCAGAGGTTGGAGACCGGGGTTCAGAAAAACTGATACAGAAAGCAGAGTTTGTAGACTGGGGAGCAGAAGGATTGCTACAAAGAGAGTTTGGAGACTGCAGTACAGAAGGACTGTTACAGAGAGCAGAGGTTGGAGACTGGGGTGGAGAAGGACTGTGGCAGAGAGCAGATATTGAAGAATGGGGTGAAGAAGGACTGATGCAGAGAACAGAGGTTGCAAAGTGAGGTGCAGAAGTCTTTTACAGAGAGCAGAGTTTGGAGACTGTTTTGCAAAAAGACTGATACAGAAAGCAGAGGTTGGAGACTGTGGTGAAGAAGGACCCTTACAGAGAATAAATGTTGAAGACTCTTGTACAGAAGAACTGTTGTAGAGAACAGAGTTTGGAGACTGGTGTGACGAGGGACCATTGCAGAGTGGAGAGTTTTGAGACTGGGGTGCAGAAGCAATGTTACAGAGAGAAGAGTTTGAAAACTGGGGTGCAGAAGGATCTTACAGAGAGAAGAGTTTGAAAACTCGGATGCAGAAGGACTGTTGCAGAGAGTACAGTTTGGATACTTGGGTGCAGAAGGATCGTTGCAGAGAGCAGAGTGAGGAAACTGGGGTGCCAAAGAATTGTTACAGAGGGCAGAGGTTTGTGATTTGGGTGCAGAAGGATTGTTGCAGAGAGCAGAGTGAGGAGACTGGGGTGCCGAAGAACTGTTACAGAGGGCAGAGTTTGTAGACTCGGGTGTAGAAGGACTGTAGCAGAGAGCAGAGGTTGAAGATTGGGGTGCAGAAGGACTGTTGCAGAGAGCAGAATTTGGAGACTGAGGTTCAGAAGGACTGTTACAGAGAGCAGAGGTTGAAGACTTGAGTGCAGAAGGACAGATACAGAAAGCAGAGGTTTTAGACTGGGGTGCAGAAGGACCGTTACAGAGAGACGTGTTTGGAAACTGTAGTGCAGAAGGACTGTTACAGAGCGCAGAGGATGGAGACTGTGGTGGAGAAAAACTGTTGCAGAGATCAGATGTTGGAGACTGGGGTGCAGAATGACTGTTGCAGAGAGTAGAGGTTGGAGATTGGGGTGTAGAAGAACTTTTGCAGAGAGCAGAGGTTGGAGACTGGGGTGCCGAAGGACCATTTCAGAGAGGAGAGGTTGGAGACAGAGGTGCAGAAGGATTGTTACAGAGTGCAGAGGAAGGTTACTGGGGTACAGAAGGACTGATCCAGAGAGCAGAGGTTGGAGACTGGGGTGCAGAAGGCCTGTTACAGAGAGCAGAGTTTGGAGACTGAGGTGATGAAGGATTGTTACAGAGAGCAGATGTTGCAGACTGAGGTGCAGAAGGACTTTTACTGAGAGAAGAGTTTGGAGACTGGGGTGCAGAAGGATTCTTTCAGAGAGCAGACGATGGAGACTGGGGAGTAGAAGGAGTGTTGCAGAGAGCAGAGTTTGGAGACTGGGGTGCAGAAGGATTGTTACAGAAAGCAGAGGATGGAGACTGGGGTGCAGAAGGACTGTTACACAGAGCAGAGGTTGAAGACTGGGTTGTAAAAGGACTGTTGCAGAGAGAAGCTGTTTTAGACTGGGCTGCAGAAGGCCTGTTACAGAGAGCAGAAGTTTGAGACTGAGGTGCAGAAACACTGTTGCAGAGAGCAGAGGTTGGACACTGGGGTTCAGAAGGACTGTTTCAGAGAGCAGAGTTTGGAGACTGCAGTACAGAAGGACTGTTACAGAGAGTAGAGCTTGGAGACTGGGGTGCAGAAGGAATTTCACAGACAGCAAAGTTTAAAAACTGAGGTGCAGTAGGATCTTATAGAGACCAGAAGTAAGAGACTGCGGTGCAGAAGGACTGTTGCAGAGAGCAGACGTTGGAGACTGGTGTGCAGGAGGATCTTTGAAGAGAGCAAATGTTGAAGACTCAGTTGCAGAAGAATCATTGCAGAGAGGAAAGTGGAGACTAGGGTGCAGAAGGAATTTTGCAGAAAGCAGAGTTTGGAGACTGGGGTGAAGAAGGACTGTTGCAGAGAGCAGAGTTTGGAGACTGAGATGCAGAAGGACTGTTACAGAGAACAGACGTTGGAGACTGGGGTGAAAAATTATGATATAGAATGCAGAGGTGGGAGACTGGTGTGCAGTAGGACCGTTACAGAGAGCAGAGGTTAGAAACTGGCGTGCCGAAGGACTGTTTCAGAAAGCAGAGTTTAGAGACTGGGGTGCAGAAGGCCTGCAACAGAGAGCAGAGGTTGAAGACTGGTTTGCAGAAGGACTGTTGTAGAGAGCAGAGGTTTGCGGCTGGGTTGCAGAAGGATCTTACAGAGACCAGGGGTTGGTGACTGAGGTGCAGGACGACTGTTACAGAGAGCAGAGTTTGGAGACTGAGGTGCAGAAGGACGGTTACAGAGAGCAGAGTTTGGTGACTGAGGTGCAGAAGGACTGTTTCAGAAAGCAGAGGTTGGAAATTGAGGTGCAGAGGGACTATTACAGAGAGCAGAAGTTGAAGACTGCGGTATACAAAGACTGTAACACAGAGCAGAGGTAGAAAATATGGTGCAGAAGGACTGTTACACAGAGCAGAGTTTGGAGACTGGGGTTCAGAAGGATTGTAACAGAGAACAGAGGATGGAGCCTGGGGTGCAGAAGGACTGTTACACAGAGCAGAGGTTGAAGACTGAGTTGTAGAAGAACTGTTGCAGAGAGAAGAGGTTGGAGACTTTGGTGCAGAAGAACTGTTGCAGAGAGCAGAATTTTGAGACTGAGTTACAGAAGGACTGTTACAGAGAGCAGAGTTTGGAGACTGTGGTGCAGAAGGACTGTTGCAGATAGCAGAGGTTTGAGACTGCGTTAAAGAAGGCCTGTTTCAGGTAGCAGGTTTTGGAGACATGGGTGCTGAAGGACTTTTGCAGAGAGTAGTATTTGGAGACTGAGGTGCAGAAGGACTGTTGCAGATTGTAGAGGTTGGAGACTGGGTTGCAGAAGGACTGATAAAGAAAGCAGAGGTTGGAGACTGAGGTGCAGAAGGACCGTTACAAAGAGCAGAGTTCGGAGACTGCAATACATAAAAACTGTTACAGAGAGCTGAGGTTGTAGACTGGGGTGAAGAAGGCCTGTTACAGAGAGCAGACGTTGGAGACAGAGTTGCAGAAGGATTGTTACAGAGATTAGAGATTGGAGACTGGAGTGCAGAAGGACCATTACGGAGAGCAAAGGATGGAGACTGAGGTGCAGAAGGACTTTTACAGAGAGCAGAGCTTGGAGACTGAGGTGCAGAAGGATCTTTGTAAAGAGAAGAGTTTGGAGACTGGGGTGCAGAAGGACTGTTATAGAAAGCAGAGGTTGGCAATTGGGGAGAAGATGGACCGTTACAAAAAGAAGAGGTTGGAGACTGCGATACAAAAGGACTTTTAGAGAGAGAAGAGTTAGGAGACTGGATAGAAGAATGGTTGCTTTGAGCAGATGTTTGAGACTGGGGTGCAGAAGGACTGTTACAGAAAGCATAGTTTGGCAATTGGAAAGCAGATGGACCGTTACAAAGAGAAGAGGTTGGAGACTGTGATACAAAAGGACTTTTACAGAGAGCAGACTTTGAAGAATGGATAGAAGAAGGATCATTGCAGAGAGCAGATGTTGGAGACTGCGGTGCAGAAGGATTGTCACAGAGAGCACAGGTTGGATACTGGGGTGCAGAAGAAATGTTGCAGAGAGCAGAGTTTGGAGACTTGGGTGCAGAAGAACTGATACAGAAAGCAGAGGATAGAGACTGGGTTGCAAAAGGACCGTTACAGATTGCAGAGTTTGTATACTGAGGTGCAGAAGGACTTTTACAGAGAGGAGAGGTTGGAGACAGGGATGCCAAAGGAATCTCACAGAGAGCAAAGGATGGAGACTGGGGTTCAGACAAACTGTTACAAAAAAAAGAGGTTGTATACAAAGAACTCAAAAAAAAAAAAAAACAAATAAATGAGCTCACACTTCATCGCAAAGCCCTAGAAAAGGAAGAGAAAAACAACAGCAAATGTAGCAGAAGGCAAGAAATAATTAAAATCAGAGCAGAAATTAATGAAATTGAAACCAAAGAAACTATTGAAAAAATTAACAAAACTAAAAGTTGGTTCTTTGAAAAAATAAATAAGATCAACAGATCTTTAGCCATCCTAACAAAGAGAAGAAGAGAGAGAACTCAAATTACTAACATACGGGATGAAAAAGGCAATATCACAACAAATGCTACAGAAATACAGAAGACTATTAGAAATTATTTTGAAAACCTATATTCCAATAAAATAGAAGATAGTGAAGACATCGATAAATTTCTTAAGTCATATGATTTGCCCAGACTGAGTCAGGAGGATACACACAATTTGAACAGACCAATATCAAGGGACGAAATTGAAGAAGCCATCAAAAGACTACCAACTAAGAAAAGCCCAGGACCGGATGGGTATACAGTGGAGTTTTACAAAACCTTTAAAGAAGAATTAATACCAATACTTTTCAAGTTGTTTCAGGAAATAGAAAAAGAGGGAGCTCTTCCAAATTCATTCTATGAGGCCAACATCACCCTGATTCCGAATCCAGACAAAGACACCTCAAAGAAAGAAAACTACAGACCAATATCTCTAATGAACCTAGATGCAAAAATCCTCAATAAAATTCTGGCGAATCGAATACAAAAACACATCAAAAAAATTGTGCACCATGATCAAGTAGGATTCATCCCTGGTATTCAAGGCTGGTTCAATATACGGAAATCAATAAATGTTATTCACCACATCAATAGACTTAAAGAAAAGAACCATATGATCATCTCAATAGTGGCAGAGAAAGCATTCGACAAAGTACAGCATCCCTTTATGTTCAAAACACTTGAAAAACTAGGGATAACAGGAACGTACCTTGACATTGTAAAAGCTATCTATGCTAAGCCTCAGGCTAGCATCATTCTGAATGGACAAAAGTTGAAGGCATTCCCTCTAAAATCTGGAACAAGGCAGGGATGCCCTCTATCACCACTTCTATTCAATATAGTTCTCGAAACACTGGCCAGAGCAATTAGACAGATGAAAGAAATTAAAGGCATAAAAATAGGAAAAGAAGAACTTAAATTATCACTATTGGCAGATGACATGATTCTATACTTAGAAGACCCAAAAGGGTCTACAAAGAAACTACTAGAACTAATAAATGAATTCAGCAAAGTGGCAGGATATAAAATCAACACGCATAAATCAAAGGCATTTCTGTATATCAGCGACAAAACTTCTGAAACGGAAATGAGGAAAAACACTCCATTCACAATATCCTCCAAAAAAATAAAATACTTGGGAATCAACCTAACAAAAGAGGTGAAAGATTTATACAATGAAAACTACAGAACCCTAAAAAGAGAAGTAGAAGAAGATCTTAGAAGATGGAAAAATATACCCTGTTCATGGATAGGCAGAACTAACATTATCAAAATGGCGATATTACCAAAAGTTCTCTATAGGTTTAATGCAATGCCAATCAAAATCCCAATGGCATTTCTTGAAGTACTATCTTATATTTGATAAAGGGGCTAAAAGCATGCAATGGAGGAAGGATAGCATCTTCAACAAATGGTGTTGGGAAAACTGGAAATCCATATGCAAAAAAAATGAAACTGAAACCCTTCCTCTCGCCATGCACAAAAGTTAACTCTAAATGGATCAAGGAGCTTGATATCAAATCAGAGACTCTGGGTCTGATAGAAGAAAAAGTTGGCTCCGATCTACATATTGTGGGGTCGGGCTCCAAATTCCTTAATAGGACACCCATAGCACAAGAGTTAATAACAAGAATCAACAAATGGGACTTACTTAAACTAAAAAGTTTTTTCTCAGCAAGAGAAACAATAAGAGAGGTAAATAGGAAGCCTACATCCTGGGAACAAATTTTTACTCCTCACACTTCAGATAGAGCCATAATATCCAGAGTATACAAAGAACTCAAAAAATTAGACAATAAGATAACAAATAACCCAATCAACAAATGAGCCAAGGATCTGAACAGACACTTCTCAGAGGAGGATATACAATCAATCAACAAGTACATGAAAAAATGCTCACCATCTCTAGCAGTCAGAGAAATGCAAATCAAAACCACCCTAAGATACCATCTCACTCCAGTAAGATTGGCAGCCACTATGAAGTGAAACAACAACAAGTGCTGGCGAGGATGTGGAGAAAAGGGTACTCTTGTACATTGCTGGTGGGACTGCAAATTGGTGCGGCCAATTTGGAAGGCAGTTTGGAGATTCCTGGGAAAGCTGGGAATGGAACCACCACTTGACCCTGCTATTGCACTTCTCGGACTATTCCCTGAAGACCTTAAAAGAGCATGCTACAGGGATGCTGCCATATCGATGTTCATAGCATCACAATTCACAATAGCTAGACTGTGGAACCAACCCAGATGCCCTTCAATAGATGAATGTATAAAAAAATGTGGCATCTATACACAATGGAGTACTATGCAGCAATAAAAAAATGACAAAATCATAGAATTTGCAAAGAAATGATGGCACTAGAGCAGATTATGCTTAGTGAAGCTAGTCAATCCCTAAAAAACAAATACCAAATGTCTTCTTTGATATAATGAGAGCAACTATGAACAGAGCAAGGAGAAAGAGTAGGAAGAAAAGACTAACGTTTAACAGAGTCATGAGATGGGAGGGAAAGGGAGAGAAAAGGGAAATTGCATAAAAATGAAGGGAGAACCTCATTGCTATACAAAATTACATATAAGAGGTTGTGAGGGGAAAAAGAAAATAAACAAGGAGAGTAATGAATTACAGTAGATGGGGTATAGAGAGAAGAAAAGAGGGGAGGGGAAGGGAGGAGGGATAGAAGTGGATAGGAAAGGTAGCAGAATACAACAATTACTAATTGGACATTATGTAAAATTGTGGATGAATAACCGACATGATTCTGCAATCTGCATTTGGGGTAAAATTGGGAGTTCATAACCCACTTCAATCTAATGTATGAAATATGATATGTCAAGAGCTTTGTAATGTTGTGAACAACCAATAAAAAAAATAAAAATAAATAAAAAAATAAAAAAGAAGAGGTTGGAAACTGTGGAGCAGAAGTCCTGTTACAGAGAGCAGAGGTTGGACACTGATGTGCAGAAGAACTGTTACAGAGAGCAGAGCTTGGAGACTGAGGTGCAGAAGAACTGTTGCAGAGAGCAGAGTTTGTAGCCTGGAATGCAGAAGAACAGCTGCAGAGAACAGAGGTTGAATTCTGGCGTGCACAAGGGCCATTGCAGAGAGATGAGGTTGGAGACTGAGGTACAGAATGACTATTACAGAGAGCAAAGTTTGGAGAACGGGGTGTAGAAGGATCTTAAAGAGAGCAGACGTTGGAGACTGGGATGCAGAAGGCTCTTTGCAGAGAGCAGAGGTTGGAGACTGAGGTGTAGAAGGACTTTTGCCGAGAGCAGAGGTTGGAGACTGGGGTGCAGAAGGCCTGTTACAGAGAACAGAGGTTGGAGTCTGGGGTGCAGAAGGACTGTTACAGAGAGCAGAGTTTTGAGACAGGGGTGCAGAAGGACTGTTACAGATAGCACAGTTCGGAGCCTGAGGTGCAGCAGGAATGTTACAGAGAGCAGAGTTTGGAGACTTGGGTGCAGAAGGATCATTGCAGATCACAGAGTTTTCAGACTGAGGTGCAGAAGGACTGTTGCAGAGAGCAGTTTTTGGAGACACGGGTGCAGAAGGGCTGTTACAGAGAACAGAGATTGGAGACTGGGGTGCAGAAGGCCTGTTACAGACAGAAGAGTTTAGAGAAAGGGTGCAGAAGGACTGTTACAGAGGGAAGAGTTTGGAGACTCAGTTACAGAAAGATCGTACACAGAGCAGAGGTTGGAGACTGAGGTGTAGAACGACTGTTACAGAGAGTAGAGGTTGGAGACTGAGGTGCAGAAGGATCATTACAGAGAGCAGATGTTGGAGACTGGGGTGCAGAAGGACTGTTGAAGAGAGCAGAGGTTGGAGACTGAGGTGAAAAATCCTGTTACATAGAGCAGAGGTTGGACACTGAGGTGCAGAATGATCGTTGAAATAAGCAAAGCTTGGAGACAGGGGTGCAGAAGGATCTTACAGAGTGCAGAAGTTTGAGACTGAGTTGCAGAAGGACTGTTGCAGAGATCAGAGGTTACAGACTGGGGTGCAGTAGGATCATTGCAGAGAGCAGAAGTTGGAGACTGGGGTGAAGAAGGATAGATACAGAGAGCAGAGTTTTGAGACTGGGTTTTAGAAGGCTCCTACAGAGAGCAGAGTTTTGAGAGTGAAGTGCAGAAGAACTGTGACAGAGAGTAGAGGTTTGCGACTGAGGTGCAGAAGGACCGTTGCAGAAAACGGAGTTTGAAGACTGAGGTGCAGAAGGATTGTTACAGAGAGCAGAGTTTAGAGACTGAGGTGCAGAAGGACTGTTGCAGAGAGCAGAGGTTGGAGACTGGGGTGCAGAAAGAATATTGCAGAGAGCACAGAATGGAGACTGGGCTGCAGAAAAAATGTTGCAGAGAGCAGAAGTTGGAGACTGGGGTGCAGAAGGACTGTTGCAGAGAGCAGAGGATGGCGACTGGGCTGCAGAAGGAATGTTGCAGAGAGCAGAGGTTCGAGACTGTTTTGCAGAAGGACTCTTAGAGAGAGCAGAAGTTGGAGACTGGGGTGCAGAAGGACTGTTGCTGAGTGCAGAGGTTGGAGACTGAGGTGAAAAATCCTGTTACATAGAGCAGAGGTTGGACACTGAGGTGCAGAATGATCGTTGAAATAAGCAAAGCTTGGAGACAGGGGTGCAGAAGGATCTTACAGAGTGCAGAAGTTTGAGACTGAGTTGCAGAAGGACTGTTGCAGAGATCAGAGGTTACAGACTGGGGTGCAGTAGGATCATTGCAGAGAGCAGAAGTTGGAGACTGGGGTGAAGAAGGATAGATACAGAGAGCAGAGTTTTGAGACTGGGTTTTAGAAGGCTCCTACAGAGAGCAGAGTTTGGAGAGTGAAGTGCAGAAGAACTGTGACAGAGAGTAGAGGTTGGCGACTGAGGTGCAGAAGGACCGTTGCAGAAAACGGAGTTTGAAGACTGAGGTGCAGAAGGATTGTTACAGAGAGCAGAGTTTAGAGACTGAGGTGCAGAAGGACTGTTGCAGAGAGCAGAGGTTGGAGACTGGGGTGCAGAAAGAATATTGCAGAGAGCACAGAATGGAGACTGGGCTGCAGAAAAACTGTTGCAGAGAGCAGAAGTTGGAGACTGGGGTGCAGAAGGACTGTTGCAGAGAGCAGAGGTTGGAGACTGAGGTGCAAAATTTTGTTACATAGAGCAGAGGTTGGACACTGGGGTGCAGAGGGATCGTTGCAATAAGCAGAGCTTGGAGACAGGGGTACAGAAGGATCTTACAGAGAGCAGAAGTTGGAGACAGAGTTGCAAAAGACTATTGAAGAGATCAGAGGTTGGAGACTGAGGTGCAGAAGGACTGTTATAGAGAGAAGAGTTTGGAGACTGAGGTTCATAAGGACTGTTAGAGAGATCAGAGTTTGAAGACTGGGGTGCAGAAGGATCGTTGCAGACAGAAGAGTTTTGAGACTGGGGTGCAGAAAGACTGTCACAGAGAGTAGAGTTTGGAGACTGAGGTGCAGAAGAACCGTTGTTGAGAGCAGATTTTGGACACTGAGGTGCAAAAGGACTGTTACCGAGAGCCGAGATTGGAGACTGGGGTGCAGAAGAACTGTTAAAAAGAGCAGAGTTTTTAGACAAGGTTGCTCAAAGATCTTACAGAGAGCAGAGGTTGTAGACCAAGTTGAAGCAGGACTGTTACAGAGAGCAGAGGTTGGAGACTATGGTGCAGAAAGATTGTTGCAGAGAACAGAGTTTTCAGACTGAGGTGCAGAAGGACTATTGCAGAGAGCACATGTTGGAAACTGGGGTGAAGAAGGACTGTTGCAGAGAGCAGAGGTTGGAGACTGGGGTGCAGAAGGATCATTGTAGAGAGCAGAGGTTGGAGACTGGGTGCAGAAGGATTCTTATAGAGAAAAGAGGTCGGAGACTGGGGTGTAGAAGGCCTGTTACAAAGAGCAGAGTTTGGAGAAGGGGTGCAAAAGTACTTTTACAGAGAGTAGAGTTTGGAGAATGAGGTACAGAAGGATCGTTATAGAGAGCGGAGGTTGGAGACTGCGTTGCACAGGGACTGCTGCAGAGAGCAGAGGCTGGACATGGGGTGTAGAAGAACAGTTGCAGAGAGCACAGGTTTGAGATTTGTGTGCAGAAGC
Organism: Ictidomys tridecemlineatus; assembly: GCF_052094955.1. Lineage (NCBI taxonomy): Eukaryota > Metazoa > Chordata > Mammalia > Rodentia > Sciuridae > Ictidomys > Ictidomys tridecemlineatus. The sequence continues at coordinate 89,430 of NW_027524873.1, forward strand.
ACTGTTACAGAGAGTAGAGTTGGAGACTGCCTTTCAGTAGGACTGTTACAGAGGCAGAGTTTGGAGACTTTGGTGCAGAAGGATTGTTGCAGAGAGCAGATGTTGGCGACTGGGTTGAAGAAGGACTGTTGCAGAGAGCAGAGTTTGTAGACCGAGGTGCAAAAGGACTGTTACAGAGAGCAGAGGTTGGAGATTGTGGTGCAGATGGACTGATACAGAAAGCGGAGTTTGGAGACTCCAGTGTAGAAGGACTGCAGAGGTTGGAGAATGGAGTGAAAAAGGCCTGTTACACAGAGCAGAGGTTGGAGTCTAGGGTGCAGATAGACTGTTACAAACAGCAGAGTTTGGAGACAGTGTTGCAGAAGGATCTTACAGAGAGAAGATTTTGGAGACTGTGGTACAGCAGGACTCTTATAGAGAGAAGAGGTTGGAGACTGGTGTGCAGAATGATCGTTGCAGAGAACAGAGTTTGCAGTCTGAGGTGCAGAAAGACTGTTGCAGAGAGCAGAGGTTGAAGACTAGCATGCAGAAGGATCCTTGTAGCGAGCAGAGGTTTGAGACTGGCGTGCAGAAGGACTGTTACAGAGAACAGAGGTTGGAGAATTTGTGCAGAAGGACTGATCCAGAGGGCAGAGTTTACAGACTGGGTTGCAGAAGGATCTTACAAAGAGAATATGTTGGAGACTGAGGTGCAGAAGGACTGTTACAGAGAGTAGAGTTTAGAGACTGAGGTTCAGAAGGACCGTTGTAGAGAGCAGTGTTTGGAGACTGAGGTGCAGAAGGATTGTTACAAAGAGCAGAGGTTGGAGACTGGGGTGTAGAAGGACTGTTGCAGAGAGCAGAGTTTCAAGCCTGGAGGGCAGAAGGACTGTTGCGGAGAGCAGAGTTTGGAGACTTGGGGTGCAGAAGTCTTGTTACATAGAGCAGAGGTTAGAGACTGAGGGGCAGAAGGATTGTTACAGAGAGCAAAGTTTGCAGCCTGGGGTGCAGAAGGACTGTTGCAGAGAGAAGAATTTGGAGACTGGGGTGCAGAAGGACTGTTGCAGAGAGGAGAGTTTGGAGACTGGGGTGCAGAAGGACTGTTGCAGAGAGCAGAGGTTTGAGACTGGGGTACAGAAGGAATATTGCAGAGAGCAGAGGTTGGAGACTGAGGTGCCAAATTTTGTTACATAGAGCAGAGTTTGGACACTGGGATGCAGAAAGATCGTTGCAATAAGCAGAGCTTGGAGACAGGGGTGCAGAAGGATCTTACAGAGAGCAGTAGTTGGATACAGAGTTGCAAAAGGACTGTTGAAGAGATCAGAGGTTGGAGACTGGGGTTGCAGTAGGATCATTGCAGAGAGCAGAGGTTGGAGACTGGGGTGCAGAAGGCTTGCTACAGAGAGGGAGTTTGGAGACTGGAGTGCAGAAGGCCTGTTACAGAGAGAAGAGGTTGGAGACTGTGGTGCACAAGGACTGTTATAGTGAGCAGAGTTTCGAGACTGAGTTCCTGAAGAATCTTACAGAGAGCAGAGGTTGGAGACTGAGGTGCAGGTGGACTGTTACAGAGAGCAGTGCCTGAAGACTGGGGTGCAGAAGGATCGTGCAGAGAGCAGAGGTGTCAGACTGAGGTGAAGATGGACTGTTTCAGAGAGCAGAGTTTGGAGACTGAGGTGCAGAAGGATTGATACAGAGAGCAGAGTTTTGAGACTGGGTTTTAGAAGGATTCTACAGAGAGCAGAGGTTGGAGAGTGAAGTGCATAAGGACTGTTACAGAGATTATAGGTTGGAGACTGAGGTGCAGAAGGACCGTTGCAGAGAACAGAGTTTGAAGACTGAGGTGCAGAAGGATTGTTATAGAGAGCAGAGATTGGAGACTGGGGTGCAGAGGGACTGTTGCAGAGAGCAGAGGTTGGAGACTGGGTGCAGAAGGACTGTTGCAGAGAGCAGAGGATGGAGACTGGGCTGCAGAAGGAATGTTGCAGAGAGCAGAGGTTCGAGACTGTTTTGCAGAAGGACTCTTAGAGAGAGCAGAAGTTGGAGACTGGGGTGCAGAAGGACTGTTGCAGAGAGCAGAGGTTGGAGACTGAGGTGAAAAATCCTGTTACATAGAGCAGAGGTTGGACACTGAGGTGCAGAATGATCGTTGAAATAAGCAAAGCTTGGAGACAGGGGTGCAGAAAGATCTTACAGACTGCAGAAGTTTCAGACTGAGTTGCAGAAGGACTGTTGCAGAGATCAGAGGTTACAGACTGGGGTGCAGTAGGATCATTGCAGAGAGCAGAAGTTGGAGACTGGGGTGAAGAAGGATAGATACAGAGAGCAGAGTTTTGAGACTGGGTTTTAGAAGGCTTCTACAGAGAGCAGAGTTTGGAGAGTGAAGTGCAAAAGAACTGTGACAGAGAGTAGAGGTTGGCGACTGAGGTGCAGAAGAACCGTTGCAGAAAACAGAGTTTGAAGACTGAGGTGCAGAAGGATTGTTACAGAGAGCAGAGTTTAGAGACTGAGGTGCAGAAGGACTGTTGCAGAGAGCAGAGGTTGGAGACTGGGGTACAGAAAGAATATTGCAGAGAGCAGAGGATGGAGACTGGGCTGCAGAAAAAATGTTGCAGAGAGGAGAAGTTGGAGACTGGGGTGCAGAAGGACTGTTGCAGAGAGCAGAGGTTGGAGACTGAGGTGCAAAATTTTGTTACATAGAGCAGAGGTTGGACACTGGGGTGCAGAGGGATCATTGCAATAAGCAGAGCTTGGAGACAGGGGTACAGAAGGATCTTACAAAGAGCAGAAGTTGGAGACAGAGTTGCAAAAGGACTATTGAAGAGATCAGAGGTTGGAGACTGAGGTGCAGAAGGACGGTTGCAGAGAACAGAGTTTGAAGACTGAGGTGCAGAAGGATTGTTATAGAGAGCAACGTTTTATAGACTGGGGTGCAGATGGACTGTTGCAGAGAGCAGAGGTTGGAGACTGGGGTGCAGAAGGACTGTTGCAGAGAGCAGAGGATGGAAACTGGGCTGCAGAAGGAATGTTGCAAAGAGCAGAGGTTGGAGACTGTTGTGCAGAAGGAATCATAGAAAGAGCAGAAGTTGGGGACTGGGGTGCAGAAGGACTGTTACAGTGAGTAGAGGTTGGAGACTGAAGTGCAGACGGACCGTTGCAGAGAGCAGATGTTGGAGACTGAGGTGCAAATTCCTGTTACAAAAAGTAGAGTTTGGACACTGGGGTGCAGAATGATCGTTGAAATAAGAAGAACTTGAATAAAGGGGTGCAGAAGTATCTTACAGTGTGCAGAAGTTTGAGACTGAGTTGAAGAAGGACTGTTGCAGAGATCAGAGTTTGGAGACTGGGGTGCAGTAGGATCATTGCAGAGAGCAGAAGTTGGAGATTGGTGTGCGGCAGGACTGTTGCAGAGAGCAGATGTTGGAGACTGGGGTGGAGAAAAATCGTTGCAGAGAGAAGTGGTTGGAGACTGTTGTGCAGAAGCACTCTTAGCGAATGCAGAGTTTAAAGACTTGGTTGCAAAAGGATCTTACAGAGAGCAGAGTTGGGAGATGGAGGTGCTGAAGGACTGTTAGAGAGAGCCGAGGTAGGAGACTGAGGTGCAGAAGGACTGTTACAGAGAGCAGAGGTTGGATACTGGGGTGCAGAAGCATCTTACAGAGAGCAGAATTTGGAGTCTGAGGTGCAGAAGGACTGTTGCAGAGATCAGAGTTTGGAGAGTGGGGTGCATTTGGATCATTGCAGAGAGCTGATGTTGGAGACTGAGGTGCAGAAGGATCGTTGCAGAGAGCAGATTTTGGAAACTGGTATGCAAAAGGCCTGCTACAGAGAGAAGAGTTTCGAGACTGGCTTGCAGAAGGCCTGTTACAGAGAGCAGAGTTTGGAGACTGAGGTGCAGAAGGACTATTAGAGAAAGCAGATGTCGGAAATTGGGGTGCAGAAGGACCGTTACAGAGACCAGAGTTTGGAGACTGCAGTATAGAAAAACTGTTACAGAGAGCAGAGTTTGGAGGCTGGGGTGCAGGAGGAATGTTACAGAGAGGACAGGTTGGAGACTGAGGTGCAGAAGGATAGATACAGAGAGCAGAGGTTTAAGACTGGGGTTAAGAAGGACCATTACAAAGAGCAGATGTTGGAGACTGGGGGGGCAGAAGGACTGTTGCAGAGGATAGAGTTTGGAGGCTGGGGTGCCGCAGGAAACTTGAAGAAAGCAGAGGTTAAATACTGGGGTGAGGAAGCAATGTTACAGAGAGAAAAATTTGGAAACTGGCGTGCAGAAGGATCTTACAGAGAGCAGAGTTTAGAGACTGTGGTGAAGAAGGACTCTTGCAAAGAGCAGAGATTGGAGACTGAGGTGCAGAAGTTTTTTCACATACTGCAGAGCTAGAAGAAAGGGGTGCAGAAGGATCTTTCACAGAGCAGAATTTGAAGACTGATGTGCAGAAGGACTATTGTAGAGATCAGAGTTTGGAGACTTTGGTGCAGTAGGATCATTGCAGAGAGCAGAGTTTGGAGACTGGGGTGCAGAAGGATCGTTGCAGAGAGCAGAGTTTGGAGACTGGTGTGCAGAAGGCCAGTTACAGAGAGGAGAGGTTGGAGACTGGGGTGCAGAATGACTGTTATACAGAGCAATTTTTGGAGACTGGGTTGCTGAAGGATCTTACAGAGAGCAGAGGTTGGAGACTGAGGTGCAGGTGGACTGTTACAGAGAGCAGAGGTTAAAGACTGAGTTGTAGAAGGACTGTTACAGAGAGGAGAGTTTGGAGACTCAGGTGCAGAAGGACTGATACAGAAAGCAGAGTTTCGAAATTGGGCTGCAGAAGGACCATTACAGAGAGCAGAGTTTGGAGACTGCGGTATAGGTCTGTTACCGAGAGCAGAGGTTGGAGACTGGGGTGCAGAAGGACTCTTACATAGAGCACAGGTTGGAGACTGAGGTGCAGAAGGATAGATACAAAGAACAGAGGTTGGAGATTGGGGTTCAGACAGACTGATACAGAAAGCAAACATGGAGACTGGGGTGTAGAAGGATCGTTACAAAGAGCAGAGGTTGGAGACTGCGGTACAGAAGGACTGTTCCAGAGAGCAGATCTCGGAGTCTGGGGAGCAGAAAAACTGTTGTAAAGGACAGAGGATGGAGACTGGGGTGGAGAAGGAATGTTACAGAGAGCAGAGTTTGGAAACTGGAGGGCAGAAAGATCTGACAGAGAGCAGAGGTTGGAGAGTGTGGTGAAGAAGGACTGTGGCAAAGAGCAGCCACTTGAGACTGAGTTTCAGAAGGATCGTTCAAGAGAGCAGATTTTAGTAACTGGGGTGCAGAAGGACTGTTACACAGAGTAGAGGTTGGAGACTGAGGTGCAGAAGGACTGTTAGAGAGAGCAGAGTTTGGAGACTGGCGTGCAGAAGGACTGTTACAGAGAGTAGAGTTTGGAGACTGGGGTTCAGATGAATCTTACAGAGAGCAGAGTTTGGAGACTGGGGTTCAAAAGGAGTGTTGCAGAGATCAGATGTTGGAGACTGGGGTGGAAAAGAATCGTTGCAGAGAGAAGAGTTTTTAAACTGGGGTGCAGATTCTCTCTTACAGAGAGCAGAGGTTAGAGACTGTTGTGCGGAAGGACTGTTACAGAGTGCAGAGTTTAAAGACTGGGTTGCAGGAGAATCTTACAGAGAGCAGAGTTGGGAGACTGAGGTGCTGAAGGACTGTTACAGAGAGCAGAGGTTGGAGACTAGGGTGCAGAAGGGTCGTTTCAGAGAGCAGCGTATTGAGACTGAGGTGCAGAAGAACTGTTTTAGAAAGAAGATGTTGGAGACTGGGGCACAGAAGGACTGTTGCAGAGAGCAGATTTCGGTAACTCGCGTGCAGAAGGATTGTTGTAGGGAGCAGAGGTTGCAGACTGGGGTGCAGAAGGACTGTTACAGAGAGCAGAGTTTGGAGACTTGGATGCAGAAGGACTGTTACAGAGAGCAGAGGTTTGATACAGGGATGCAGGAGGATTTAACAGAGAGCAGAATTTGGAGACTGGGGTGCAGAAGGACAGTTGTAGAGATCAGAGGTTTGAGACTGAGGTGAAGTACGATCATTGCAGAGAGCAGAGGCTGGAGACTGGGGTGCAGAAGGCCTGCTACAGAGAGAAGAGTTTAAAGACTGGCATGCAGAAGGCCTGTTACAGAGAGGAAAGGTTGGCGACTGGGGTGCAGAAGGACAGTTATAGAGAGCAGAGTTTGGAAACTGGTTGCTGAAGGATCTTACATAAAACAGAGGTTGGAGACTGAGGTACAGGTGGACTGTTACAGAGAGCAGTGTTTGGAGACTGGGGTGCAGAAGGATCGTGAAAGAGCGGAGGTGTCAGACTGAGGTTCAGTAGAAGTGTTACAGAGAGCAGAGCTTGGAGACTGGGGTGCAGAAGGTTCATTCCAGACAGCAGAATTTTCAGGCTGAGGTGCAGAAGGACTGTTGCAGAGAGCAGAGGTTAAAGACTGGGTTGTAGAAGGACTTTTACAGAGAGCAGAGTTTGGAGATTCAGGTGCAGAAGGACTGTTACAGGAAGCAGAGTTTGGAAATTGGGATGCAGAAGGACTGTTAAAGAGAGGAGAGGTTGAAGACTGCGGTATAGGTCTGTTGCCAATAGCAGAGTTTTGAGACTGGGGTGCAGAAGGACTGTTACAGAGAGCAGAGGTTGGAGACTGAGGTGTAGAAGGAGTGTTACAGAAAGCAGAGTTTAGAGACTGAGGTGCAGAAGGACTGTTACAGAAAGCAGAGGTTGGAAATTGAGGTGTAGAAGGACCGTTACAGAGAGCAGAGGTTGGAGACTGCGGTACAGAAGGACTGTTACACGGAGCAGATCTCGGAGACTGGGGAGCAGCAGGACTGTTGCAGAGGACAGAAGTTGGAGACTGTGGTGGACAAGAAATTTTACAGAGAGCAGAGTTTAGAAACTAGAGTGCAGAAGGATCTTATAGAGAACAGAGGTTTGAGAATGTGGTATAGAAGGACTGTTGCACAGAGCAGAAGTTGGAGACTTGGGTCCAGATGGATCGTTGCAGAGAGCAGATTTTAGAGACTGAGGTGCAGATGGATTTTTACAGAGAGCAGAGTTTGGAGACTTAGGTGCAGATGGACAGTTACAGAGATCAGAGTTTGGAGACTAGTGTGCAGAAGGACTGTTACAGAGAGTAGAGGTTTGAGACTTGGGTTCAGATAAATCTTACAGAGAGCAGAGTTTAGAGACTGGAGTGCAAAAGGACTGTTGCAAAGAACAGATGTTGGAGACTGTGATGGACAAGATTTGTTGCAGAGAGAAGAGGTTGAAGACTGGAGTACATAAGGATCTTACAGAGAGCAGAGTTTGGTGACTAGGGTGCAGGACTGTTGCCCAGAGCAGAGGTTGGAGAATGGCGTGGAGAAAAATCATTGCAGAGAGAAGAGGTTTGAGACTGGAGTTCTGAAGGCTTGTTAAAGAGAGCAGAGGTTAGAGACTGGGTTGTAAAATTCCTGTTACAGAGAGCAGAGGCTGGACACTATTCTGCAGAAGGACTGTTACAGAGAGCAGAGTTTGGAGACTGGGTTGCAGAAGGGTCTTACACAGAGCAGAGGTAGTAGACTGAGGTGCAGAAGGATCGTTGCAGAGAGAAGAGTTTTTCAACTGAGTTCTTGAAGGACTGTTTAAGAGAGCAGATGTTGGAGACTGGTGTGTAGAAGGACTGTTGCAGATAGCGGACTTTGGAGACTGGGGTGCAGAAGGACTGTAATAGAGAGCAGAGGTTAGAGGCTGGGGTGCAGAAGGACTGATACAGAAAGCAGAGATTAGAGTCTGGGGTGCAGAAAGACCATTACAGAGAGCAGAGGATGGATTCTGCAATACAAGAGGACTGTTACAGAGAGCAAAGTTTGAAGACTGGGGTGAAGAAGAACTGTAAAAAAGAGCTGATGTTGGTAACTAGGGTGCCGAAAGACTGTTGCAGAGAGCAGAGGTTTGAGAGAGAAGTGCAGAAGGATCTTACAGAGAGCAGAATTTGGAGACTGAGGTGCAGAAGGACTGTTGTAGAGATCAGAGGTTTGAGACTGGGTTGCAGTAGGATCATTGCAGAGAGCAGATGTTAAAGACTGGGGTGCAGAAGGATCGTTGCAGAGAGCAGAGGCTGGAGACTTGCGTGCAGAAGACCTGTTACAGAGAGGAGAGGTTGGAGACTGGGGTGCAGAAGGACTGGTAAAGAGAGCAGATTTTGAAGACTGGGTTGCTGAAGGATCTTACAGATAGCAGAGGTTGAAGACTAAGGTGCTGGTGGACTGTAACGGAGAGCAGTGGTTGGAGACTGGGGTGCAGAAGGATCGTGGAGAGCAGAGGTTTCAGACTGAGGTGCAGAAGGACTGTTACAGAAAGCAGAGGTTGTAAATTGGGGTGCAGAAAGACCGTTACAGGCAGCAGAGGTTGGAGACTATGGTATAGAAAGACTGTTACAGAGAGCAGAGTTGGGATACTTGGGTTCAGAAGGACTGTTACAGAAACCACAGGTTGGAGACTGAGGTGAAGAAGGATACACACAGAGAGCAGAGGTTGGAGACTGGGGTTCAGAAGGACTGATACAGAAAGCAGAGGTTGGAGACTGGGGTGCAGAAGGACCATTATAGAGAGCAGAGTTTGGTGAATGCAGTACAGAAGGACTGTTACAGAGAGCAGATATTGGAGACTGGAGAGCAGAAGAACTGTTGCAGAGGACAGATTTTGGAGACTGGGTTTCCACAGGACCCTTGCAGAAAGCCAAGGTTGGCGACTAGGTTAGAGAAGGAATGATAGAAAGAGCAGAGTTTGAAAACTGAAGTGCAGCAAGATCTTACAGAGAGCAGCGGTTGGAGACTGTGTTGCAGAAGGACTGTTGCAGAGAGCCGACGTTGGAGATTGGGGTCTAGAAAAATCGTTGCATAGAGCAGAGTTTGCAGAATGGGATGCAGAAGGCTGTTGCAGAGAGCAAAGGTTGGAGACTGAGGTGCAGAAGGACTGTTACAGAGAGCAGAGGTTGGAGTCTGGGGTTAAGAATGATCGTTGCAGAGAGAGAGATTGAAGACTGGTGTGCAGAAGGACTGCTACAGAGAGCAGAGTTGGGTAACTGGGTTGGCGAAGGACCCCACAGAGAGCAGAGGTTGGAGACTGAAGTGCAGAAGTACTGTTACAGAGAGTATAGGTTGAAGACTGAGGTGCAGAAGGACCTTTGCAGAGAAAAGAGTTTGCAGACTGAGGTGCAGTAGGATTGTTACAGAGAGCAGAGCTTGGAGACTGGGGTGTAGAATGACTGTTGCAGAGAGCAGAGGTTGGAGACTGAAGTGCAGAAGGACTGTTGAAGAGAGCAGAGGTTGCAGACTGGGGTGCAGAAGGACTGTTGCAGAGAGCAGAGGTTGGAGACTAAGGTGCAGAAGGACACTTAGAGCAGAAGTTAGAGACTGGGGTGCACAGGACTGATACAGAAAGCAGAGACTCTAGTATTGGGTGCAGAACGAACGTTACAGAGAGTAGAGGTGGGAGAATGCAGTACAGAAGGACTGTTACAGAGAGCAGAATTTAGAGACTGGGGTGCAGAAGGACTGTTGCAGAGAGCAGAGATTGGAGACTGAGGTGCAATAGTCCTGTTACATAGAACAGAGGTTGAAGATTGGGGTGCAGAAGGATCGCTGCAAATAGCAGACCTTGAATACAAAAATGCAGAAGGATATTACAGAGAGCAGAAGTTGGAGACTGAGGTGCAGAAGGACTGTTGAAGAGATCAGAGATTGGAGACTGGGGTGCAGTAGGATCATTGCAGGGAGCAGAAGTTGGAGATTGGGATGCAGAAGGATCGTTGCAGAGGGCAGAGTTTGGAGACTGGCATGCAGAAGGCCTGCTATAGAGAGGAGAGGTTGGAGACTGGGATGCAGAAGGACTGAAACAGAGAGCAGAGTTTGGAGACTGGGTTGCTGAAGGATCTTACAGAGAGCAGAGTTTAGAGACTGATGTGCAGGTGTACTGTTACAGAGAGCAGTTGTGGGAGACTAGGGTGCAGAAGGATCATGCAGAGAGCAGAGGTTTCAGTCTGATGTGTAGAAGGACTGTTACAGGAAGCAGAGGTTGAAAATTGGCGTGCAGAAGGACCGTTAAAGAGAGCAGAGTTTGGAGACTGCGGTTTAGGACTGTTACCGAGAGCAGAGGTTGGAGACTGGGATGCAGAAGGACTCTTACAGAGAGCACAAGTTGGAGACTGAGGTGCAGAAGGATGGATACAGAGAAGAGAGGTTGGAGACTCGGGTTCAGACAGGCTGATACAGAAAGCAGAGTTTGGAGACAGGGGTGTAGAAGAACCGAAACAGAGAGCAGAGTTTGGACACTGCGGTACAGAAAGACTGTTACAGAGAGAAGATCTCAGAGACTGGAAAGTAGAAAGACTGTTGCAGAGAGAATATGTTGGAGAATGAGATGCCGAAGGACTGTTCCAGAGAGCAGAGTTTGAAGACTGGGGTGCAGAAAGACTGTTCCAGAGAGCAGAGTTTGAAGACTGGGGTGCAGAAGGACTGTTACAGAGAGCAGAGTTTGGAGACAGGGTTGCAGAAGGATCTTACTGAGAGCAGATGTTGGAGACTGAGGTGGAACAAGACTGTTACAGAGAGCAGAGTTTGGAGACTGGGGTGCAGAAGGATCGTTGCAGAGAACCGAGTTTTCAGACTAAGGTGCAGAAGGACTGTTGGAGATTACAGAGTTTGGAGACTGGGGTACAGAAGAATCTTTGCAGAGAGCAGAGGTTTTAGAATGGGGTGCAGAAGGACTGTTACAGAGAACAGAGGTTGGAGACTGCGGTGCAGAAGGCCTGTTATAGAGAGCAGAGTTTGGTGAAAGGATGCAGAATGAGTGTTACAGAGGGCAGAGTTTGGAAACTGGGTTGCAGAAGGATCTTACAGAGAGAAGAGGTTGAAGACTGAGGTGCAGAAGGACTGTAACAGAGAGTGGATGTTGGAGAATGAGGTGCAGAAGGACCATTGCAGGGAGCAGAGGTGGAGACAGAGGTGCAGAATAACTGTTACAGAGAGCAGAGTTTGGAGACTGGGGTTCAGAAGGACTGATACAGAAAGCAGAATTTGGAGACTTGTGTGCAGAAGTACCATTGCAGAGAGCAGAGTTCAGAGACTGCCATACAGGAAAACTGTTACAGAGAGCAGAGGTTTAAGAATGGTTTATAGAAAAACTGTTTCAGAGTGCAGATGTTGGAGACTGGGGTTCAGAAGAACTGTTGCTGAGAGCAGAGTTTGGAGACTGGGGTGCAGAAGAACTGTCGCAGAGAGCAGAAGTTGGAGAATGAGGTGCAGAAAGAATGTTACAGAGAGCAAAGTTTGGAGACTGGGGTGCAGAATTACTGATACAGAAAGCAGAGTTTGAGACTGGAGTGCAGAAAAACCGTTTCAGAAAGCAGGGGTTGGAGACTGTAGTACAGAAGTATTGTTATATAGAGCATAGGTTAGATAATGGGGTGCAGAAGTAAGGTTGCAGAGTTCAGAGTTTGGAGACAAAGGTGCAGAACTATTGTTACAGAAAGCAGAGGTTGGAATCCGTGGTTCAGAAGGATTTATACAGAAAGCAGAGTTTTGAGACTGGGGTGCAGAAGGACCATTAGAGAAAGCAGAGGTTGGAGACTACGGTAGAGAAGGACTGTTACAGAGAGCAGAGGTTTCATTCTGGAAAGTAGAAGGACTGTTGCAGATAACAGATGTTGTAGACTGGGTTGCAGCAGGACCGTTGAGGAAAGCAGAGGTTGTACACTGGGATGGAGAAGAATGTTACAAAGAGTAGAGTTTGGAAACTGGGTTGCAGAAGGACCTTACAGAGAACAGAGGTCGGAGACTGAGGTGCAGAAGGAGTGTTCAGGAGAGGAGACGTTGGAGACAGGGATGCTGAAGGACTGTTGCAGAGAGCAGATTTTGGAGACTGGGGTGCATAAGGATCGTTGCAGAAAGCAGAGGTTAGTGACAGGTTTGCAGAAGGACGGTTGCAGAGAGCAGAGGTTGGAAGCTGAGGTGCAGAAAAACAGTTACAGAGAGCAGAGGTGGAGTCTGGGGTGCAGAAGGATCTTGAAGAGAGCAGAAGTTGGAGACTGAGTTGCAGAAGTATCGTTGAAGAGAGTAGAGGTCGAGACTTTGCTGCTGAAGGATCGGTTACAGAGAGAAGAGGTGGGAGACTGCAGTGCAGAAGGACTGTTACACTGAGCACAGGTTGGAGACTGGGGTTTAGAAGGAATGTTGCAGAAAAAAGAGGTTTGAGACTGGGGTGCAGAAGGTCTGTTTCAGAGAGCAGAGGTTGGAGACTGAGATGCAGAAGGATTGTTATACAGAGCAATTTTTGGAAACTGGGGTGAAGAATTATGGTACAGAAAGCAGAGGTGTGAGACTGGGGTGCAGAAGGACCGATACAGACAGCAGAGGTTGCAGACTGGCGTGCAGAAGGACTGTTTCAGAGAGCAGAGTTTGGAGACTGGGGTGCATAAGGCCTGCTACAGAGAGCAGAGGTTGGAGACTGGGTTGCAGTAGGACTGTTATAGAAAGCAGAGTTTTGAGGCTGGGTTGAAGAAGGATCTTACAGAGAGCAGTGGTTGGTGACTGTGGTGCAGTACGAATGTTACAGAGAGCAGTGATTAGAGACTGTGGTGCAGAAGGATCCTGCACAGAGCAGAGGTTTCAGACTGAGGTGCAGAAGGACTGTTACAGAAAGCAGAGGTTGGAGAATGGGGTGCAGAATGATTGTTACAGAGAGCAGAGTTCGGAGACTGGGGTGCAGAAGGACTGTTACACAGAGCAGGGTTTTAAGACTGGGGTGTAGAAGGACTGTTGCAGAGAGCAGAGGCTGGAGTCCTGGGTGAAGAAGGACTGTTGCCAAGAGCAGAATTTAGAGACTGAGGTGCAGAAGGACTGTTGTGAAGAGGAGACGTTGGAGACTGGGGTGCAGAAGGATCATTGCAGAGAGGAGAGGTTGGAGACTGAGGTGCAAAAAGACTGTTACAGACAGCAGAGGTTAGAGACTGGGGTGCAGCAGGCCTGTTATGGAGAGCAGAGTGTGGAGAAGGGCTCCAGAAGTACTGTTACAGATTACAGAGTTTGGAGACTAGGTTAAAGAAGGATCTAACAGAGAGCAGATGTTGGGGACCAAGGTGCAGAAGGACTGTTACAGAGAGTAGAGGTTGAAGACTGAGGTGCAAAAGGATCGTAGCAGAAAACAGCGTTTTAAGACTGAGGTGCAGAAGCACTGTTGCAGAGACCACATGTTGGAGACTGGGGCCCAGAAGGACTGTTGCAGAGAACAGTGGTTAGAGACTGGGGTGCAGAAGTCTTGTTATAGAGAACAGACTTTGAAGACTGGGGTTCAGAAGGCCTGTTATGGAGAGGAGAGTTGGAAGAAGGGGTGCAGAAGGACTGTTAGAGAGGGCAGAGTTGGGAGACTGGGTTTCAGAAGGATCTTACAGAGAGCAAATGTTGGAGACTGAGGTGTAGAATGATTGTTGCAGAGAGAAGAGTTTGGAGACTGGGGTTCAGAAGGCCTGTTACAGAGAGCAGGGTTTGGAGACTGGGGTGCAGAAGGCCTGTTAAATAGAGCAGAGGTTAAAGACTGGGGTGCAGAAGGACTGTTATAGAAAGCAAAGTTAGGAGACTGGGTGGCAGAAGTGTCTTACAGAGAGCAGAGTTTGGAGACTGAGGTGCAGGAGGACTGTTACAGAGAGCAGTGGTTGGAGACTGGGGTTCAGATGGATCGTGTAGAGAGAAGAGGTTTCAGACTGAGGTGTAGATCGACTGTTACAGAGAGCAGAGGTTGGAGACTGAGGTGCAGAAGGACTGTTACAGAGAGCAGATGTTGAAGTGTGGGGTGAAGAAGGATTGTTGCAGAAAGCAAAATTTTCAGACTGAGGTGCAGAAGGACTTATGCAGAGAGCAGATGTTGGAGATTGGGGTGCAAAAAGACTGTTGCAGAGAGTAGAGCTTGGAGACTAGAGTGCAGAAGGACTCTTACAGAGAGCAGAGTTTTTAGACAAGGTTGCAGAAGGATCTTACAGACAGCAGAGATTGTACACCGAGGTGCAGCAGGACTGTTACAGAGAACAGATGTTGAAGACTGGGGTGTAGAAGGATTGTTATAGCGAACAGACTTTAGAGACTGGGGTGCATAAGGCCTGTTACGGAGAGGAGAGTTGGGAGAAGGTGTGCAGAAGAACTGTTACAGAGGGCAGAGTTTGGAGTCTGGGTTGCAGAAGGTACTTACAGAGAGCAGTTATTGGAGAGTGAGGTGCAGAGGGACTGTTACAGAGAGTAGATATTGGAGACTGAGGCACAGAAAGATTGTTAAAGAGAGCAGAATTTGGAGACTTGGGTGCAGAAGGACTGTTTCAGGTTCCAGAAGTTGGAGACTGGGGTGTAGAAGGACTGTTGTAGAAACCAGAAGTTGGAATCTGGGATGCTGAAGGACTGTTGCAGAGAGCAGATGTAGGAGACTGAGATGTAGAAGGACTGTTACAAAGAGCAGAGGTTTGCGACTGGGGTGCAGAAGTATTGATACAGAGAACAGAGTTTCAAGACTGAGGATCAGAAGAACTGTTGCAGAGATCAGATGTCGGAGACTTGGGTGTAGAAGGACTGTTGCAGAGACCAGATGTTGGAGACTCGGATGCAGAAATATCGTTGCAGAGAGCAGAGATTGGACACTGGGGTGCAGAAGGACTGTTACACAGAGCAGAGGTTGAAGACTGAGGTGAAGAAGGACTGTTACAGAGAGCAGATGTGGGAGACAGGGGTGCAGAACTGAAACAGAGCAGAAGTTGGAGACTGAGATACAGAAGAACTGTTACAGAGAGCAGAGGTTGAAGACTGGGGTGCAGAAGGATTATTGCAGAGAGCAGAGTTTTCAGATTGAGGTACAGAAGAACTGTTGCAGAGAGCAGATGTTGGAGATTGCTTTGCACAAGGACTGTTGCAGCGAGCAGAGGTTGCAGACTGGGGTGCAGAGGGATCATTGCAGAGAGCAGAGGTTGGAGACTGGGGTGCAGAAGGACTGATACAGAGAGCAGAGTTTGGAAACTGGGGTGCAAAAGGTCTTTTACAGAGAGCAGAGTGTGGAGACTGGGTTGCAGAAGGATCTTACATAGAACAGAGGTTGGAGACTGAGTTGTAGAAGCACTGTAACAGAGAGTAGATGTTGGAGACTCAGGTGCAGAAGGACTATTGCAGAGAGCAGAGGTTGTAGACGGAGGTGCAGAAGGATTGTTAGAGAGAGCAGAGGTTGGAGACTGGGGTCTAGAAGGACTGTAGCAGAGAGCAAAGGTTGGAGACTAAGTGCAGAGGTAAAGTTATACAGAGCACAGGTTGGAGACTGGGGTGCAGTAGGACTGATACAGAAAGCAGAGTTTGAAGACTCGGGTTTTAAAGTACCCTTACAGAGAGCAGATGTTGGAGAATGCAGTACAGAAAAACTGTTATAGAGAGAAGAGGATGGAGACTGGGGTACAGTAGGACTGTTGCAGAGAGCAGAGGTTGCAGACTGACTTGCAGAAGGACTGTTACAGATGGAAGAGTTTAGAGACTGTGGTGAAACACGACAGATACAGTTTGAAGACTGGGGTGTAGAAGGACTGTTGCAGAGAGCAGAGTTTGGAGACTGGGTTGGAGAAGGACTGTTGCAAATAGCAGATGTTGGAGACTGAGGTACAGAAGGAATGTTGCAGAGAGCAGAAATTAGAGACTGGGGTGCATATGGACTATTGTACAGAGAAGAGGTTGCAGACTTAGGTGCAGAATGCCTTATACAGACAGCAGAGTTTCGAGAATGTAGTGCAAAAGGACTGATACAGAAAACAGAGGTTGAAGAATGTGGTGCAGAATGACCCTTACAGAGAACAGAGTTTGGAGACTTCAGTACAGAAGGACTGTTATAGAGAGCAGAGGTTTTAGACTGGGGTGCAGAATAACTATTGTAGTGATCAGAATTTGAAGACTGGGGTGCAGAAAGACCATTGCAGAAAGCAGATGTTGGAGACTGTGTTTCTAAATGATCTTACAGAGAAAGGAGTTTGGACACTGAGGTGCATAAGGACTGTTGCAGAGTGTAGAGGTTTGAAATTGGGGCGCAGTAGGACTGTTGCAGAGAACAGAGGTTGGAGTCTAAGGTACAGAAGGACTGATACAGAGAGCAGTGGTTGGAGACTGGGGTGCAGAATGACTGATACATAACACAGAGTTTGGAGACTCGGGTGCTGAAGGACCATTACAGAGAGCAGAGGTTAAAGACTGGTTTGGAGAAGGACTCTTACAGCGAACAGAGGTTGAAGACTGTGGTACAGAAGAACTGTTGTTGAGAACAAGGTTGGAGACTCCGGTGCACAGGGACCATTGCAGAGAGCAGTGGTTGGAGACTTCAGTACAGAAGGACTGTTACAAAGAGCAGAGGTTGGAGACTGGGGTGGAGAAGAACTGTTGCCGAGAGCAGAGATTGCAGAGTGAGGTGCAGAATGACTTTCACAGAGAGCAGAGTTTGGAGACTGTTGTGCAGAAGGACTGATACAGAAAGCAGAGGTTGGAGACTGGGTTGAAGAAAAACCCTTACAGAGAACAGAGGTTGAAGACTGCGGTACAGAAGAAGTGTTTTTGAGAACAAGGTTTGAGACTGGGGTGCAGAGGGACCATTGCAGAGAGCAGAGGTTGGAGACTGGGGTGCAGATGGAATGTTACAAAGAGCAGATGTTGGAAACTGGGGTACAGAATGATCTTACAGAGAGCAGAATTTGGAGACTGCGTTGCAGAAAGACTGTTGCAGAATAGACGTTGGAGACTTGGGTGCAGAAGGATCATTGCAGAGAGCAGATTATGGAGACTGGGGTATAGAAGGACTGTTCCAGAAAGCAGAGGTTGGAGACTGGGGTGCAGAAGGACTGTTGCAGAGAGCAGTTGTTGAAGACTGAGGTGCAGAAGGACTGTTTCAGAGAGCAGAGTTTTGGAGACTTGGGTGCAGAAGGACTGATACAGAGAGCAGTGGTTGGAGACTGAGATGCAGGAAGAAAATTACAGAGAGCAGAGCTTGGAGACTGGGGCACAGAAGGACTGATACCGAAAGCACAGGTGGGAGACTGGGGTCAAGAAGGACAGTTATAGTGAGCAGCGGTACGAGACTGCAGTACAGAAGGACTGTTACAGAGAGCAGATGTTGAAGACTGTGGTACAGAAAGGCTGTTGCAGAGAACAGACGTTGGAGACTGGGGTGCATAAGGATCATTGCTGAGAGCAGAGTTTGGAGACTGATGTTCAGAAGGATTGTTACAGAGAGTAGAGTTTGGAGACTTGGGTGCAGAAGGATCTTTCAGAGAGCTGAGGTTGGGGACTGGGGTACAGAAGCACTGTTGCAGAGAGCAGAGTTTGGAGACTTGGGTGCAGGAAAGATCGTTGCAGAGAGAAGAGGTTGGAGTCTGTGATTTAGAAGGATCGTTGCACAGAGCAGAGGATGGAGACTGAGGTGCAGAAGGACTGTTACAGAGAGCAGATTTTGGGAGACTGGTGTGCAAGACTAATACAGAAACCAGATGTTGGAGCCTGGGGTGCAAAATGATTGTTTCAGACAGCAGAGGTTGGAGACTGGGTTGCAGAAGGACTGTTGCAGAGAGCAGAATTTGGAGACTTAGGTGCAGAAGGACTGTTACAGAGAGCAGAGCTTGGAGACTGGGATGCAGAAGGACTGTTGCTGAGAAAAGAGGTTGAAGACTAGGGTGCAGAAGAATCGTGGAAGAGAGCAGAGTTTTCAGACTGAGGTGCAGAAGGACAAATTCAGAGAGCAGATGTTGGAGCCTGGGGTGCAGAGGGGCTGTTGCAGAGAGCAGAAGTTGGAGACTTGTGTGCAGAAGGACTGTTTCAGAGAGGAGATGTTGGAGACTGGGGTGCAGAAAGCCTGTTACAGAGAGCAGAGTCTGGAGAAGGGGTGCAGAAGGACCGTTGCACTGAGCAGATGTTGGAGATTTGGATGCAGAAGGCCTGTTAAAGAGAGAAAACTTTGGAGACTGGTGTGCACAAGGTCCAATTCAGAGAGCAGAGTTTGGAGACTGAGGTGCAGAAGGACTGTTGAGGAGCAGAGTTTGGAGACTTGGGTGTAGAAGGACTGTTGCAGAGAGCAGAGTTTGTAGATTGGGATGCAGAAGGACTGTTGCAAAGAGCAGAATTTCAAGACTGAAGTTCATAAGTGCTGTTACAGTTAGCCGAGGATGGAACTTGAGTGCAGAAAAACTGATACAGAAAGCAGAGGTTGGTGTCTGGGGTGCAAGAGGACAGTTACAGTGAGCAGAGGTTGGAGCCTGCAGTACAGAAGGACTGTTACACAGAGCAGACGTTTGAGAGTGGGGTGCAGAAGGACAGTTACAGAGAGCACAGTTTTGAGACTGGGGTGAAGAAGAAATGTTGCAGAGAGCAGAGTTTGGAGACTGGGTTGCAGAAGAATTTTGCAGAGAGCAGAGGTTTGAGCCTGAGGTGCAGAAAGACAGTTGCAGAGAGCAGAGTTTGGAGAATGCAGAACATTAGGACTGTTACAGAGAGTAGAGGTTGGAGACTGGGGTGCAGAAGGAATGTCACAGAGAGCAGAGTTTGGAAACTGGGTTGCAGAAGAATCTTATAGACACCAGAGGTTGGAGACTGTGGTGCAGAAGGACTGATGCAGAGAGCAGACGTTGGAGACTGGGGTGAAGAAAGATCACTGCAGAGAGTAGAGGTTAGAGACTTGGGTGTAGAATGACTGTTGCAGAGAGCAGAGGTCTAAGACTATGGTGCAGAAGGACTGTTGAAGAGAGCAGAGGTTGGAGACTGAGTTGCAGAAGGACTGTTACAGAGAGCAGAAATTGGAAACTGGGGTGCAGAAAAACTGATACAATAAGCAGAGTGTGGAGACTGGGGTGCAGAAGGACTTTTGCAAAGAGCAGAGGTTGGAGACTGGGGTGGAGAAGGAATGTTGTAGAGAACAGATGGTGGAGACTGACGTGTAGAAGGACTGTTAGAGAGAACAGATGTTGAAGCCTGGGGTGCAGAAGGACTGATACAGAAAGCAGAGTTTGGATACTGGGTTGCAGAAGGACGGTTACAGTGAGAAGAGTCTGGAAACTGCAGTACAGAAAGACTGTTACAGAGAGTAGAGTTTGGAGACTAGGGTGGAGAAGGACTGTTGGAGAGATCAGATGTTGGAGACTTGGGTGCAGAAGGACTGTTTCAGAGAGGAGTTTGAAAACTGGAGTGCAGAAGAACTGTTGCAAGGAGGAGAGGTTCGAGATCAGGGTGCAGAGACTGTTGCAGAGAGCAGATGTTGGAGACTGGGGTGGAGAAAGACTTTTGCAGAGAGAAGAATTTGGAGACTGACGTGCAGAAGGACTGTTAAAGAGAGCAGAGGTTAGAGCCTTGAGTGCAGAAGGACTGATACAGAAAGCAGAGGTTGGAGACTGCAGTGTAGAAGGACCATTACAAAGAGTAGAGGTTGGAGCCGGGATGCAGAATAACTGTTGTAGAGAACAGTGTTTGAAGACTGGGTTGCAGAAGGACCATTGCAGAAAGCAGAGTTTGGGGACTGGGTTTCAAAAGGATCTTACAGAGAGCAGAGATTGAAGTCTGAGGTTCAGAAGGAAAGTTACAGATAGCGGGGGTTGGAGACTGGTGTTCAGAAAAACTGATACAGAAACAGATTTTGAAGAATGGGGTGCAGAAGGACCATTACAGAGAGCAGAGGTATGAGACTGCAGTACAGACGGTCTGTTGCAGAGAGCAGATTTTGCAGACTGGGTTGCAGAAGGAGTGTTGAAGAGAGCAAGGTTGGAGACTGGGGTTCAGAATGGCTTTTGCAGAGAGAAGAGGTTGCAGAGTAAGGTGCAGAAGGACTATAACTGAGAGCAGAGTTTGGAGACTGTAGTGCAGAAGGACTGATACAGAAAGGAGAGCTTGGTGACTGGGGTGAAGAAGGACCCTTACAGAGAACAGAGGTTGAAGACTGTGGTACAGAAGAACTGTTATGGAGAACAGAGTTTGGAGACTGGGGTGCAGAAGGACCGTTGCACATTGCAGAGGTTAGACATTTGGGTGTAGAAGGCCTTTTAAAGAGAGAAAATGTTGGAGACTGGCGTGCACAAGGACTGTTACAGTGAGCACAGTTTGGAGACTGGGTAGTAGAAGGATCTTACAGAGAGCAGAGTTTTGAGACTGACGTGCAGAAAGAGTGTTACATAGAACAGAGTTTGGAGACTGGGGTGCAGAAGGATCGTTGCAGAGAGCAGAGTATTCAGACTGAGGTGCAGAAGGACTATTGCAGACAGCTGATGTTTGAGACTGGGGTACAGAAAGACTGTTGCAGAGAGAAGAGTTTGGAGACTTGGGTCCAGAATGATCATTCCAGAGAGCAGAGATTGTAGACTGGGGTGCAGAACGCCTGTTACAGATTGCAGAATTTGGAGAAGGGTGCAGTAGGACTGTTACAGAGAGCAGAATTTAGGGATTGGGTTGCAGAAGAATCTTACAGACTGCAGAGGTTGGAGTCTGAGGTGCAAAAAGACTGTTACAGAGAGTAAAGGTTGGAGACTGAGGTGCAGAAAGACCAATGCAGAGAGCAGAGTTTGGAGACAGAGGTACAGAAGGACTGTTGAATAGCAGAGGTTGGAGACTTGGGTGTAGAAGGACTGTTGCAGAGAGCAGAGGTTGTAGATTGGGGTGCAGAAAGACTGTTGGAGAGAGCAGAATTTGAAGACTGAGGTTCTTAAGGACTGTTACAGAGAGCAGAAGTTGGAGACTTAAGTGCAGAAGGCCTGATACAGTAAGCAGAGGTTAGAGTATGGGGTGCAAGAGGACAGTTACAGAGAGCAGAGTTGGGAGACTGCTGTACAGAAGTACTGTTACACAGAGAAGAGGTTGGAGAGTGGGGTGCAGAAGGACAGTTACAAAGGGCACAGTTTTGAAACTGGGGTGAAGAAGAAATGTTGCAGAGAGCAGAGTTTGGAGACTGGGGTGCAGAAAGACTCTTCCAGAGAGCAGATTTTAGAGACTGGCGTGCAGAGGGACCATTACAGAGAACAGAGGTTTGATACTGCGGTACAGGAGGACTGTTACAGTGAGCAGAGGTTGGAGACTGGGGTGCAGAATAACTGTTGTAGAGAACAGAGTTTAGAGAGTGGGGGTGCATATGGACCATTGCAGATAGCAGAGGTGAAAGACTGGGTTTCAGAAGGATTATACAGGGAGCAGAGTTTGGACACTGAGGTGCAGAAGGACTGTTGCAGAGAGCAGAGGTTGGAGTCTGAGGTGCAGAAGGACTGTTAAAGAGAGCAGAGGTTTTAGACTGGGGTGCAGAATGACAGTTACAGAGAGCACAGTTTGGAGACCTGTGTTTAGAAGAAATGTTGCAGAGAGCAGAGTTTGGTGATTGGGGTGCAGAAAGACTGTTGCAGAGAGCAGAGGTTTAAGACTGGGGTGCAGAAGGATCGTTACAGAGAACAGAGTTTGGAGACTGCGGTGCAGAAGAATCTTACAGAGAGTATAGTTTGGAGACTGGGTTGCAGGAGGACTGTTGCAGATAGCAGAGGTTCGATACAGGGGTGCAGAAGGACTGTTACAGAAACCAGAGTTTGGAGACTGCGGTGCAGAAGGATCTTACAGAGCGTAGAGATTGGAGACCTGGGTGCAGAAGGACTGTTGTAGAGAGCAGAGGTTGGAGACTGACGTGCACAAGGACTGTTACAAAGAGCAGAGGTTGTAGACTGTGGTACAGAAGGACTGTTACAGAGAGCAGAGGTTGGAGACAGGGGTACAAAAGAACTGATACAGAAAGCAGACTTTGCAGACTGTGGTGCAGAAGGACTGTTGCAGAGAACAGAGTTTTGAGACTGGGGTGCAGAATTACCGATGCAGAGAGCTGACGTTGGAGATTTAGGTGCCTAAGATTGTTACAGAGAGCAGAGGTTGGATACTGGGGTGCTGAAGAATCTTACAGAGAGCAGAGCTTGGAGAATAGGGTGCAGAATAACTGTTACATATAGTAGAGGTTGGAAACTGAGGTGCAGAAAGATCGTTACAGAGAGAAGAGGTTGGAGACTGGGGTGCAAAAGGCCCATTGCACAGAGCAGAGTTTGGAGCCTTAGGAGAAGAAGGATCATTGCAGAGAGCAGATGTTGGAGACTAGGGTGAAGAAGGTCTGTTACAGAGAGCAGAGTTTGGAGACTTGGTTGCAGAAGGATCTTACAGAAAGCAGAGTTTGGAGACTGAGGTGCAGAAGGAGTGTAACAGAGAGCTAAGTTTAGAGACTGTGGTGCAGAATGACTGATACAGAAAGCAGAGGTTGGAGACTATGGTGCAGAAGGACCATTACAGAGTGCAGAAGTTGGAGACTGCGGTACAGAAGGACTGTTACAAAGAGCAGAGTTTGGAAATTGGGGAGCAGAATGACTGTTTCAGAGAAAAGAGGTTGGAGACTGGGTTGCAGCAGGACCGTTGAAGAAAGCAGAGGTTGTAGATTGGGTTGGAGAAGGAAAGTTACAGGAAGCAGAGTTCGAAAACTGGGGTGCAGAAGGACCTTAAAGAGAACAGAGTTTGGAGACTGGGGTGCAGAAAAAGTGTAAAGGAGAGGAGACGTTGGAGACTGGGTTGCAGAAGGAATGTTGCAGAAAGCAGAGTTTGGAGACTGGGGTGCAGAAGGACTGTTGCAGAGAGCAGAGTTTGAAGACTGAGATGAAGAAGGACTGTTACAGAGAGAAGACGTTGGAGATTCGTTTGAAGAATTATGATACAGAAAGCTGAGGTGGGAGCCTGGGGTGCAGAAGGACCCTTAAAGAGAGCAAAAGTTGGAGACTGGCGTGCAGAAGGACTGTTTCAGAGAGCAGAGTTTGGAGACTGGGTTTCAGAAGGCCTGCTACAGAGAGCAGAGTTTGGAGACTGGGTTGCAGAAGGTCTGTTATAGAGAGCAGAGTTTTGAGGCTTGGTTGCAGAAGGATCTTACAGAGAGCAGAGTTTGGTGACTGAGGTGCAGGACGACTGTTACAGAGAGCAGTAGTTGGAGACTGGGTGCAGAAGGATCCTGCAGAGAGCAGAGGTTTCAGACTGAGGTGCAGAAGGACTGTTACAGAGAGCAGAGGATGGAGACTGAGGTGCAGAAGGATGGTGACAGAGTGCAGAGGTTGGAGACTGTGGTACAGAAGGACTGTTACAGAAAGCAGAGTTTGGAAATTGGGGTGCAGAGTGACCGTTAGAGAGAGCAGAGGTTGGAGACTGCGGTATACAAAGACTGTAACAGAGAGCAGAGGTTGGAGAATATGGTGCAGAAGGACTGTTACGGAGAGCAGAGGTTGGAGACTAGGGTGCAGAAGGACTCTTAAACAGAGCAAGGGCTGAAGACTGAAATGTAGAAGGACTGTTGCAGAGAACAGTGGTTGGAGACTTGGGTGCAGAAGGACTGTTGCAGAGAGCAGAATTTGGAGACTGAGGTGCAGAAGAACTGTTACAGAGAGCAGAGTTTGGAGACTGGTGTGCAGAAGGACTGTTGCAGATAGCAGAGTTTGGAAACTGGGGTGAGGAAGGACTGTTGCAGGGAGCAGGTGTTGGAGACATGGGTGCAGAAGGACTTTTTCAGAGAGTAGAATTTGGAGACTGAGGTGCAGAAGACTGTAGCAGATAGCAGAGGTTGGAGACTGGAGTGCAGAAGGACTGATACAAAAAGCAGAGGTTGGGGATTGAGGTGCAGAAGGACCATTACAGACAGCAGTGTTTGGAGACTGCAATACAGGAGGACTGTTACAGAGAGCAGAGGTTGGAGACTGGAGTGGAGAAGAACTGTTTCAGTTCTGTTTAGTGAAGACGTTGGAGTCTGGTGTGCATAAGAACTGTTGCAGAGAGTAGAGTTTGGAGACTGTGGTGCAGAAGGCTATTACAGATAGCAGAGGTTGGAAACTTGTGTGCAGAAGGATCATTGCAGAGAGCAGAGGTTGGAGACTTGGGTTCAGAAGGACGGTTGCAGAGAGCAGATGTTGGAGACTGGGATGCAGAGGGACTGTTACACAGAGCAGTGGTTGAAGACTGGAGTATAGAATGACTGTTGCAGAGAGCAGAGTTTGGAGACTGTGGTGCAGAAGTACTGTTGCAGATAGCAGAGGTTGGAAACTGGGGTGAAGAAGGACTGTTGCAGAGAGCAGGTGTTGGAGACATGGGTGCAGAAAAACTTTTGCAGAGAGTAGAATTTGGAGACTGAGGTTCAGAAGGACTGTTGCAGATAGCAGAGGTTGGAGACTGGTTACAGAAGGGCTTTTACAGAGAGAAGAGTTTGGAGACTGGGTTGCAGAAGAATATTACGTAGAGCAGAGTTTTGAGACTGTGGTGTAGAAGGATTGTTACAGAGAGCAGAGGTTGGCGACTAGTGTTCAGTAGGATTATTGCAGAGAGCAGAGTTTGGAGTCTTGGGTGCCGAAGGACGGTTGCAGAGAGCAGATGTTGGAGACTGGGATGCAGAAGGATCGTTGCAGAGAGCAGAGATTGGTAACTAGTTTGCAGAAGGAATGTACACAGAGCAGAGGTTGAAGACTGGAGTGTAGAAGGACTGTTGCAGAGAGCAGAGTTTGGAGACTTGGGTGCAGAAGGAGTGTTATAGAGGGCAGATGTTATAGACTGAGATGCAGAAGGACTGTTACAGAGAGCAGAGGTTGGAGACTGGGGTGCAGAAGGACTGATACAGAGAGCAGAGTTTGGAGACTGGGGTACAGAAGGCTGTTACAGAGAGCAGAGGTTGGAGACTGGGTACAGAAAGGCTGTTACAGAGAGAAGAGTTTGGAGACTGGGTTGCATAAGAATATTACGTAGAGCAGAATTTGGAGACTGCGGTGCAGAAGGATTGTTACAGAGAGCAGTGGTTGTCGACTGGGGTGCAGTAGGATTATTGCAGAGAGCAGCGGTTGGAGACTGGTGTGCAGAAGGATCGTTGCAGAGAGCAGAGTTTGGAGACGGTTGCAGAACTACGGTTGCAGAGAGAAGATGTTGGAGACGGGGATGCAGAAAGATCGTTGCAGAGAGCAGAGACTTGAAACTGGGTTGCAGAAGGACTTTTACACAGAGCAGAGGTTGAAGACTGGAATGTAGAAGGATTGTTGCAGAGGGCAGAGTTTGGAGACTGGGGTGCACAAGGACTGTTATAGAGAGCAGATGTTAAAGACTGATATGCAGAAGGACTGTTACAGAGAGCAGAGTTTGGAGACTTGAGTTAAGAAGGACTGATACAGAAAGCAGAGGTTGAAGACTTGGGTCCAGAATGAACCTTACAGAGAGCAGAGGTTGGAGACTGCAGTACAGAAGGACTGTTACAGAGAGCAGAGTTCGGAGACCAGGGTACAGAAGGACTGTTTCAGAGTGCAGAGGTTGTAGAATGGGATGCAGAACAACTGTTTCAGAGAGTAGATGTTAAAGAATGAAATGCAGAAGAACTGTTTCAGAGAGCTGAAGTTGGAGACTGAGATGCAGAAGGATTGTTGCAGGGAGAATAGGTTGGAGACTGGGGTGAAAAAGAACTGATACAGAGATCAGAGTTTGGAGATTGGGGTGCAGAAGGATCTTACAGAGAGCAGAGGTTTGAGAGTGGGGTGCAGAGGAACTGTTGCACAGAGCAGAGGTTGAAGACTGGGGTGCAGAAGGACTGTTACAGAGAGCAGAGATTGGAGACTGGGTGGCAGAAGGATCTTACATAGAGAAGAGGTTGGAGACTGAGGTGAAGAAGAAATGTTGCCGAGAGCAATGGTTGGAGACTGGGGTGCAGAAGGATTTTTGCAGAGAGCAGAGGTTGGAGACTGACATGCTGAAGGACTCTTGCAGACAACCAAGGTTGGAGAATGGGGTGCAGAAGGACCGTTGCAGAGAGGTGATGTTGAAGACTGAGGTGCAGAAGGATTGTTACAGTGAGCAGAGTTTGCAGACTAGGGTGAAGAAGGACTGTTACAAAGATCAGAGTTAGGAAACTGGGGTGCAGTAGAATCTTTCAGAGAGAAAAGGTTGGAGACTGCGGTGCAGACGAACTGTTGCACAGAGCAGAGGTTTGAGACTGGGGTGCAGAAGGACTGTTACAGTGAACAGAGTTTGGAGACTGGGTTGCACAAAGATCTTACATAAAGCAGAGGTTGGAGACTGAGGTGCAGAAGAAATGATACCCAGAGCAGAGTTTGGAGACTGGGGTGCAGAAGTACTGTTGCCGAGAACAGAGGTTGGAGACTGTCGTGCACAAGGACCGTGGCAGAGAGCAGAGGGTGGAGACTGGGGTGAAAAAGGAATGTTACAGAGAGCAGAGGTTTGAGACTGAGTTGCAGAATAACTGTTTCAGAAAGCAGAATTTAGAGACTTTGGTGCACAAGGATCCTTGCAGAGAGCAGAGTTTTCAGACTGATGTCGGAAGGACTGTTGCAGAGAGCAGAGGTTTGAGACTGGGTGCAAAAGGATCAATGAAGAGAGCAGAGGCTATAGACTTGGGTACAGTAGGACCATTGCAGAGGTCAGTGTTTTTAACTGAGGTGCAGAAGGATTGTTACAGAGAACAGAATTTGAATACTGGGGTGCAGAAGGACTGTTACAGAGAGCAGAGGTTGGAAACTGGGGTTTAGAAAGACTGTGACAGAGACCAGAGGTTGGAGACTGGGGTGCAGAATTACTGTTACAGAGAGCAGAGTTTGGAGACAGGGTTGCAGAAGGATCTTACAGAGAGCAGAGGTTGGATATTGAGGTGGAACAGGACTGTTACAGAGAGCAGAGTTTGGAGACTGGGGTGCAGAAGGATCGTTGCAGAGAACCGAGTTTTCAGACTGAGGTGCAGAAGGACTGTTGGAGATTAAAGATGGTGGAGACTGGGGTGCAGAAGAATCTTTGTAGAGATCAGAGGTTTGAGACTGGGGTGCAGAAGGACTGTTACAGATAGCAGAGATTGGTGAAGGGATGCAGAACGACTGTTACAGAGGGCAGAGTTTGGAGACTGGGTTGCAGAAGGATCGTACAGAGAGAAGAGGTTGGAGACTGAGGTGTAGAAGAACTGTTACAGAGAGTAGAGGTTGGAGACTGAGGTGCAGAAGGACCATTGCAGAGAGAATAGTTGGAGACAGAGGTTAAGAAGGATTGTTACAGAGAGCAGAGGTTGGAGTCTTCGGTGCAGAAGGACTGTTGCAGATAGCAGAGTTTGGAGAATGGGGTTAAGAAGGACTGTTGCAGGGTGCAGGTGTTGGAGACTTGGGTGCAGAAGGACTGTTACAGAGAGCAGAGTTTGGAGACTGGTGTTCAGAAGGACTGATACAGAAATGAGATTAAAGACTGGGATGCAGAAGGACCGTTGCAGAGAGCAGAGTTCGGATACTGCAATAAAGGAGGACTTTTACAGAGAGCAGAAGTGGAAGAATTGTTTATAGAAGAACTGTTTCAGAGTGCAGATGTTGGACTCTGGGGTGCAGAAGTTTCGTTACAGAGAGCAGAGGTTGGAGACTGGGGAGTAGAAGGCCTGATGCAGTGAACAGATGTTAGAGACTGGGTTGCAGCATGACAGTTAAAGAAAGCAGAGGTTGTAGACTGGGTTGAAGAAGGACTGTTTCAGAGAGCAGATGTTGGAGACTGGGGTGCATAAGGATCTTTGCAGGGAGCAGAAGTTGGAGACAGGGGTGCAGAAGGACGGTTGCAGAGAGCAGAAATTGGATTCTGAGGTGCAGAAAAACAGTTACAGAAAGCAGAGGTTGGAGACTGGGGTGTAAAAGGATCGTTGCAGAGAGCATAAGTTGGAGACTGAGTATCAGAAGAATCATTGAAGAGAGAAGAGGTGGAGACTCGGCTGCAGAAGGATTGTTACAGAGAGAAAAGTTGGGAGACTGCGGTACAGAAGGACTGTTACAGAGAGCACAGGTCGGAGACTGGGGAGCAGAAGAAATGTTGCAGAAAGCAGACGTTTGAGACTGGGGTGTAGAAGGACTGTTGCAGAGAGCAGAGGTTGGAGACTGAGATGCAGATGGACTGTTACACAGAGCAGACTTTGGAGATTGGGGTGAATAATTATGATACAGAAAGCAGAGGTGTGAGACTGGGGTGTAGAAGGACCGTTACAGAGAGCAGAGAATGCAGACTGGCGTGCAGAAGGATCGTTTCAGAGAGCAGAGTTCGGAGACTGGGGTGCATATGACCTGCTTCAAAGAGCAGAGGTTTGAGACTGGGTTGCAGAACGACTGTTATAGAGAGCAGAGTTTTGAGGCTGGGTTGCAGAAGGTTCTTACAGAGAGGAATGGTTGGTGACTGTGGTGCAGGATGAATGTTACAGAGAGCAGTGATTGGAGACTGGGGTGCAGAAGGATAGTGCAGAGAGCAGAGGTTTCAGACTGAGGTGCAGAAGGACTGTAACAGAGAGCAGAGGTTGGAGACTGAAGTGCACCAAAACTCTTACAGAGAGCAGAGTTTGGTGACTTAGGGGCATAAGGACTGTTACAGAAAGCAGAGGTTGGAAATTGGGGTACAGAGGGACCGTTACAGAGAGCAGAGGTTGGAGACTTGGGTGAAGAAGGACTGTTGCAGGGAGCAGAATTTAGAGACTGAGGTGCAAAAGGACTGTTGAGGAGAGGAGACGTTGGAGACTAGGGTGCAGAAGAATTGGTGCAGAGAGCAGAGGTTGGAGACTGAGGTGCAAAAAGACTGTTACAGAGAGCAGAGTTTGGAGACTGGGGTGCAGAAGGCGTGTTATGGATAGCAGAGTGTGGAGAAGGGCTCCATAAGGACTGTTACAGATCACAGAGTTTGTATACTGGGTTGAAGAAGGATCTAACAGAGACCAGATGTTGGGCACCCAGGTGCAGAAGGACTGTTACAGAGAGTAGAGGTTGGAGACTGAGGTGCAAAACGATTGTAGCAGAAAACAGCGTTTTAAGACTGAGGTGCAGAAGGACTGGTGTAGAGACCACAGGTTGGAGACTGGGGTGCAGAAGGACTGTTGCAGAGAGCAGAGGTTGGAGACTTGGGTGCAGAAAGCTTGTTATAGAGAACAGACATTGGAGACTGAGGTTCAGAAGGCCTGTTACAGAGAGGAGAGTTGGGAGAAGTGGTGCAGAAGGACTGAGAGGGCAGAGTTGGGAGACTTGGTTGCAGAAGGATCTTAGAGAGAGCAGACGTTTGAGACTGAGGTGGAGAATGATCATTGCAGAGAGAAGAGTTTGGAGACTGGGGTGCAGAAGACCTGTTAAAGAGAGCAGAGGTTGAAGACTGGGGTTCAGAAGGAGTGTTATAGAGAGCAGAGTTAGGAGACTGGGTGGCAGAACTATCTTACAGAGAACAGAATTTGGAGACTGAGGTGCAGGAAGACCATTACAGACAGCAGTGGTTGGAGACTGAGGTTCTGATGCATCGTGCAGAGAGAAGAGGTTTCAGGCTGAGGTGTAGATCGACTGTTACAGAGAGCAGAGGTTTGAGACTGAGGTACAGAAGGACTGTTATAGAGAGCAAATCTTGGAGACTGTGTTGCAGAAAGATCTTACATAGAGCAGAGTTTGGAGATTGAGGTGCAGAAGGACTGTTACAGAGAGCAGATGTTGAAGTCTGGGGTGCAGAAGGATTGTTGAAGAGAGCAAAATTTTCAGACTGAGCTGCAGAAGGACTTTTGCAGAGAGTAGATGTTGGAGACTGGGGTGCAGAAGGTTCGTTGCAGAGAGCAGAAGATGGAGATTGCAGTACAGAAGAACTGTTGCAGAGAGCAGATGTTGCAGACTAGGGTACACAAAAAGTTTTTCACAGAGCAGATGTTGGATACTTTTGTTCAGAAGGAATGTTGCAGCGAGCAGATGTTTGAGAATGGGTTGCAGAATGAATTTTGCTGAGAACAGAGGTTGAAGACTGAGGTGCAGAAGGACGGACAAAGAAAGCAGAGTTTGAGGACTGGCGTGCAAATGGAACTTTACAGAAAGCAGAGTCTGGAGACTGCAGTACAGAAGAACTGTTACAGAGAACAGAGTTCTGAGACTGGGGAGCAGAATGAGTGTTGCAAAGTACAGAGGTTGGAAGCTGGGGTGCAGTAGGACCGTTGCAGAAAGCAGAGGTTGGAGACTGGCGTGGAGAAGGAATATTACAGACAGCCGAGTTTGGAAACTGGATTCAGAAGGATCTTTCAGAGAGTAGAGGTTGGAGACTGGGGTGCAGAAGGATCATTGCATAGAGCAGAGTTTTGACACTGGGGTGCAGAAGGACTGTTGCAGAGAGCAGATGTTGGAGTCTGGCGTGCAAAAGGACTCTTTCAGAGAGCAGAGTTTGAAGACTGAGGTGGATATAGACTGTTATAGAGAACAGAGTTTGGAGACTGGGTTGCAGAAGGCCTTTTGCAGAGAGCAGAGATTTAAGACTGAGGTACAGAAAGATCATTGCAGAGAGCAGAGTTGGAGACTGGGCTGCAGAAGTACTGTTACACACAGCACACGTTGCATACTGGTGTGCAGAAGGAATTTTGCAGACAGCAGAGGTTGGAGACTGGGGTGCATAAGGACTGTCGCAGATAGCAGAGTTTGGATATGAGGTGAACAAGGACTGTTACATAGAGCAGAGGTTGTAGATAGGGTTGCAGAAGGACTCATACAGAAATTAGAGGTTGGAGACTGGGGTGCAGAATGACCATTACAGAGAGAAGAGTTTGGAGACTGCGGTATGGAAGGACTGTTACAGAGAGTAGAGGTTGGCGACTGGGGTGCATAAGGAGTGTTGCAAAGAACAGAGTTTGGAGACTGAGGTGAAGAAGGACTGTTACAGACAGCAGAGTTTTCAGACAAGGTTGCAGAAGGATCTTACAGAGAGCAGAGATTGTAGACCGAGGTGAAGCAGGAGTATTACAGAGAGCAGAGGTTGGAGACTGGGTTGCAGAAGTATTGTTATAGAGAATAAACTTTGGAGACGGGTGCAGAAAGCCTGTTACGGATAGAAGAGATGGGAGAAGGCGTGCAGAAGAACTGTTACAGAAAGCAGAGTTTGGAGACTGGGTTGCAGAAAAAACTTACAAAGAGCAGATGTTGGAGAGTGAGGTGCAGAGGGACTGTTACAGAGAGCAGAGTTTGGAGACTGGGGTGCAGAAGGACTGTTGCAGATACCAGAGGTTGGAGACTG
The DNA here is from genome assembly GCF_052094955.1 of Ictidomys tridecemlineatus. Taxonomy (NCBI): domain Eukaryota; kingdom Metazoa; phylum Chordata; class Mammalia; order Rodentia; family Sciuridae; genus Ictidomys; species Ictidomys tridecemlineatus. The sequence continues at coordinate 120,523 of NW_027524873.1, forward strand.
GGTGTAGAAGGACTGTTGCAGAAACCAGAATTTGGAATCTGGGGTGCTGACAGACTGCTGAAGAGAGCAGATGTAGGAGGCTGAGCTGCAGAAGGACTGGTACAAAGAGCAGAAGTTTTGCGACTGGTGTGCAGAAGGACTGATACAGAGATCAGAGTTTTGAGACTGGGGTTCAGAAGGCCCGTTACAGAGAGCAGAGTTTGGAGACTGGGTTGCAGAAGGGCTGTTAAAGAGAGCAGAATTTGGAGACTGGGTTGCAGAAGGATCTTAAGTGGAGCAGAGTTTGGAGACTGAGGTGCAGAAGGACTGCTACGGAGAGCAGAGTTAGGAGACTGGGGTGCAGAAGGATCCTTGGAGATAGCAGAGTTTCTAGACTGAGGTGCAGAAGGACTGTTGCAGAGATCAGATGTTGGAGACTAGGGTGCAGAAGGACTGTTGCAGAGAGCAGATTTTGGATACTGGGATTCAGAAGGATCGTTGCAGATAGCAGAGGTTGACACTGGGGTGCAGAAGGACTGTTATACAGAGCAGAGGTTGAAGACTGAGGTGAAGAAGGACAGTTACAGAGAGCAGATGTGAGAGACAAGGGTGCAGGACTGATACAGAGAAGAAGTTGAAGACTGAGGTATAGAAGGACTGTTAAACGGAGCAGATGTTGAAGATTTGGGGGCAAAAGGATTATTGCAGAGAGCAGAGTTTTCAGACTGAGGCACAGAAGAACTGTTGCATACAGCAGATGTTGGAGATTGGGGTGCACAAGGACGGTTGCAGTGAGCAGGGGTTGTAGACTGGGGTGCAGAGTGATTATTGAAGAGAGCAGAGGTTGGACACTGGGGTGCAGAAGGACTGATACAGAGAGCAGAGGTTGGAGACTGGGGTCCAGAAGTGCTTTTACAGAGAGCAGAGTTTGGAGACTGAGGTGTAGAAGCACTGTTACAGAGAGTAGAGGTTGGAGACTCAGGTGCAGAAAGACCGTTGCAGAGAGCAGAGGTTGGAGACTTAGGTGCAGAAGGATTGTTACAGAGACCAGAGTTTGGAGACTGGGGTCTAGAAGGACTGTAGCAGAGAGCAAATGTTGAAGACTAAGGTGCAGAGGGACAGTTACACAGAGCACAGTTTGTAGACTGGGGTGCAGAAAGACTGATACATAAAGCAGAGGTTGGAGACTCGGGTGGGAGCTGAAGGATTGTTGGGGCGAGAAGAATATGGAGACTGGGGTGTAGAAGGACTGTTGCAGAGAGCAGTGTTTGGAGACTGCGGTGTAAAAAACTTTTTCAGAGAGCAGACGTTTGAGACTGGGGTCTCGAAGTACTGTTGCAGAGAGAAGAGGTTGGAGACTGGGGTGTAGAAGGACTGTTTCAGAGAGCAGATGTTGGAGACTTATGTGCAGAAGGACTGTTGCATAGAGCAGAGGTTGGAGACTGAGCTACAGAAGGAGTGTAAAAGAGAGCAGAGTTTGGAGACTGGGGTGCAGAAGGATTATTGCAGAGAGCAGAGTTTTAAGACTGAGGTTCTGAAGAACTGTTGCAGAGAGCAGATGTTGGAGATTGGGGTTCAGAAGATCTGTTGCAGCGAGCAGAGGTTTGAGACTAGGGTGCAGAAGTATCGTTGCAGAGAGCAGAGGTTGGAGACTGGCATGCAGAAGGACGGTTGCAGAAAGCAGAGTTTGGAGACTGAAATGAAGAAGGACTGTAAGGAGAGCAGAGGTTGGTTACTGGGCTGCAGAAGGACTGATACAGAAAGCAGAGTTTGGAGACTGGGGTGAAGACAGACCCTTACAGAGAACAGTGGTTAAAGACTGCGGTACAGAAGAACTTTTTTTGAGAATAAGGTTGGTTACTGGGGTGCTGAGGGACCATTGCAGAGAGCAGAGGTTGGAGACTGTGGTGCAAAAGGAATGTTACAGAGAGCAGAATTTGGAAACTGGGTACAGAAGGATCTTCCAGAGAGCAGAGGTTGGAGACTGGGTTGTAGAGAGACTGTTGCAGAGAAGACGTTGGAGAATGAGGTGCAGAAGGATCGTTGCAGAGAGCAGATTATGAAGACTGGGGTATAGAAGGCCTGTTTCAGAGAGCAGAGTTTGGAGACTGGGGTGTAGAAGGACTGTTGCAGAAAGCAGTTATTGAATACTGAGGTGTAGAAGGACTGTTTCAGAGAACAGAGTTTGGAAGCAGGGGTGCAGAAGGACTGATACAGAGAGCAGAGATTAAAGACTGACGTTCAGAAGGAATGTTACAGAGAGCAGAGGTTGGAGCCTGGGGTGCAGAAGGACTGATACCGAAAGCAGAGGTGAGATAATGGGGTCCAGAAGGACCGTTACAGAGAGTAGAGGTTGGAGACTGCAGTGCAGAAAGACTCTTACAGAGAGCAGATGATGCAGAATGTGGTGCAGAAGGACTGTTGCAGAGAACAGAAGTTGGAGACTGGGGTGCATAAGGACCGTTGGTGAGAGCAGAGGATAAAGACTAATGTGCAGAAGAATCATTGCAGAGAGCAGAGGTTGATGACTGTGGTGCAGAAGGCCTCTTACAGAGAGCAGAGTTTGGTACTGGGGAGCATTAAAACTGTTACAGAGAGCAGAGTTTGGAGACTGGGTGGCAGAAGATTCTTTCAGGGAGCAGATTTTGGAGACTGAGGTGCAGATTAACTGAGCAGAGGTTGGAGAGTGGGGTGCAGAAGGACTGTTTAAGAGAGCAGAGGTTTTAGACTGGGGTATAGAAGGACTTTTGAAGAGGGCAGATGTTGGAGATTGGGGTGCAAAAAGACTGTTTCAGGGAGCAGAGGTTGGAGACTGAGGTGTAGAAGGACTGTTACAGAGTGTAGATGTTTGAGACTGGGGTGCAAAAGGATCATTGTAGAGAGAAGAATTTGGAGGCTTAGGTGCAAAAAGATCATTGCAGAGAGCAGAGTTAAGAGACTGGGGTGCAGAAGCATCCTTACACAGAGCAGAGGTTTGAGACTGGAGTGCAGAAGGACTTTTACAGAAAGCACAGGTAGGAGACTCGGGTTCAGAAGGAATGTTTTAGAGAGTAGAGGTTGGAGACGGGGGTTCAGGAGGACTCTTGCAGAAATCAGAGGTTGGAGACTGAGGTGAAAAAAACTGTAAAAGCGAGCAGAGTTTGAAGACTGGGGTGCAGAAGGACTTATAAAGAAAGCAGAGGTTTAATACTGGGGTGCAGAAAGTCCCTTAACGAGAACAGAGGTTGGAGACTGAAAGACTCTTACAGAGAGCAGACGTTGGAGACTGGGGTGCAGAATGACTGTTGTAGAGAACAGAGGTTGGAAACTGGTTTACAGAAGGACCATTAAAGAAAGTAGAGGTTGGAGACTGGGTTTCAGAAGGATCTTACAGAGAGCAGAGTTTTGACACTGAGGTGCAGAAGGACTGTGGCAGAGAAAAGAGTTTGGAGATTGGGGCGCTGAAGGACTGTAGCAGAGAGCAGAGGTTGGAGTCTGAGATGCAGAAAGACTGTTACAGAGAGCACAGGTTAGAGACTGGAGTGCAGAAGGACTGATAAAGAAAGCAGAGTTTAGAGACTTGGGTGCAGAAGGACCCTTACTGAGAGCAGAGGTTGGAGATTGCAGTACAGAAAGACTGTTAAAGAGAGCAGAGGTTGGAAACTGGGGTGGAGAAGGACTGTAGCAGAGAGCAGAGGATGGAGACTGGGGTGCAGAAGGACTCTTGCAGAGAGCAGAGTTTGAAGACTGGTTGCAGAAGGACTTTTTCAGAGAGCAGAGTTTGCAGAGTGAGGTGCAGAATGACGGTTACAGAGAGCAGAGTTTGGAGACTGTGGTCTAGAATGACTGATATAGAAAGTATAGGTGGGAGACTGGATTGCAAAAGGACCCTTACAGAGAACAGAGGTTGGAGAATGCTGTACAGAAGAACTGTTGTAGAGAAGAAGGTTGGAGACTGGGGTGCAGAGGTACCAATGCAGAAAGCAGAGGTTGGAGACTGGGGTGCAGAAGGAATGTTACAGAGAGCACAGGTTGGAGACTGAGGTGTAGAAGGAGAGTTACAGAGAGCAGAGTTTGGAGACTGAGTTCAGAAGTACTGTTACAGAAAGCAGAGGTTGGAAATTGGGTTGCAGAAGGACCGTTACAGAGAGCAGAGTTTGGAGACTGCGGTACAGAATGACTGTTACACAGAGAAGATCTCGGAGACTGGGAGAAGCAGGACTGTTGCAGAGGACAGATGTTGGAGACTTGGGTTGAGAAGGAATGTTACAGAGAGCAGAGTTTGGAAACTGGAGTGCAGAAGGATCTTACAGAGAGCAGAGTCTGAAGACTGTGGTGCAGAAGGACTGTTGCAGAGAGCAGAAGTTGGAGACTGGGGACCAGAAGGATCGTTGCAGAGACCAGATTTTAGAGACGGAGGTGCAGATGGACTGTTACAGAGAACAGAGTTTGGAGAATGAGGTGAAGAAGAACAGTTACAGAGAGCAGAATTTGGAGACTGGTGTGCAGAAGAACTGTTACAGAGAGCAGAGGTTGGAGACTGGGGTACAGATGGATCTTACAGAGAGCAGAGTTTGGAGACTGGGGTCCAAAAGGACTGTTGCAGAGAGCAGATGTTGGAGACTGGGATGGAGAAGAATCGTTGCAGAGAGAAGAGTTGAAGACTGGAGTGCATAAGGATCTTACAGAGAGCAGAAGTTGGTGAGTAGGGTGCAGAAGGACTGATGCCGAGAGCACAGGTTGGAGACTGGTGTGGAGAAAAATCATTGCAGAGAAAAGAGGTTGGAGACTGGGGTTCTGAAGGCCTGTTACAGAGAGCAGAGTTTCGAGACTGGGTTGCAAAATTCCTGTTACAGAGAGCAGAAGTTGGAAGCTATTCTGCAGAAGGACTGTTAAAGAGAGCAGAGTTTGGAGACTGGGTTGCAGAAGGGTCTTACAGAGAGCAGAAGTAGGAGACTGAGGTACAGAAGGATCGTTGCAGAGAGCAGAGTTTTTAGACTGAGTTGCTGAAGGACTGTTGCAGAGAGCAGATGTTGAAGACTGGTGTGCAGAAGGACTGTTGCAGAGAGCAGAGTTTGGAGACTGTGGTGCAGAAGAATCCTTGCAGAGAGCAGAGGTTGGAGAGTGAGGTATAGAAGGATCTTTGGAGAGAGCAGATTTCGGAGACTGGGGTCTAGAAGGATGGTTACAGAGAGCAGAGATTTGAGACTGGTGTGCAGAAGGACTGTTACAGAGTGCAGAGTTTGGAGACTGGATTAGAGTAAGATTCTACAGAGAGCAGAGTTTGAAGAATCAGGTGCAGAAAGACTGATACAGAGAGTAGATGTTGGAGACTGAGGTGCAGAAGTAACGTTGCAGAGTACAGAGTTTGGAGACGGAGTTGCAGAAGGATTGTTACAGGGAGCGGAAGTTGGTGACTGGGGTGCAGAAGGAGTGTTGCAGATGGCGGATTTTGGAGACTGGGGTGCAGAAGGACTGTTATAGAGATAAGATGTTTGAGACTGGGATGCAGAAGGACTGATATAGAAAGCAGAGATTGGAGACTGGGGTGCAGAAAGACCGTTACAGAGAGCAGAGGTTGGATTCTGCAGTACAGGAGGACTGTTACAGTGAGCAGAGGTTGGAGACTGGGGTGGAGAAGGAAGGTAAATAGATCTGATGTTGGTAACTGGGGTGCCGAAGGACTGTTGCAGAGAGTAGAGTTTGGAGACTGGGGTTCAGAAGAACTGTTCCGGAGAACAGAGGTAGGAGACTGGGGTACAAAAAAACTGTTACACAGAGCAGAGGTTGAAGACAGAGGTGAAGAAGGATCTTAAAGAGAGCAGAAATTGGAGACTGAGGTGCAGAAGGACTGTTGCAGAGAGCAGAGGTTGGAGACAGGGTTGGAAAAAAATGTTAGAGTGAGCAGAGTTTGGAAACTAGAGTGCAGAAGAATCTTATTGAGAGCACATGTTGGACACTGTGGAGCAGAAGGACTGTTGCTGAGAGCAGAGGTTGGAGACTGGGGTCCAGAAGGATTTTTGCAGATAGTGGAGTTTGGAGACTGGGGTGCAGGAGGAGTGTTGCAGAGAGCAGATGTTGAAGACTGGGGTGCAGAAAGAATGTTGCTGAGAGCAGATTTTAGAGACTGGGGTGCAGAAGGACTGTTACAGAGAGCAGAGTTTGGAGACTTGGGTGTAGAATGACTGTCACAGAGAGCATAGGTTGGAGACTGGTGTTCAGATGGATCTTACAGAGAGCAGAGACTGGGGTTCAAAACGACTGTTGCAGACAGCAGATTTTTGAGACTGGGGTTGAGAAGAATCGTTGCAGAGAGAAGAGGTTTTAGACTGGGGTGAATAAAGCCTGTTACAGAGAGCAGAGGTTGGAGACTGGGTTGCAGAAGTCCTGTTACAGAGAGCAGCAGTTGGAGACAGTTGTGCAAAAGTACAGGTACAAAGTGCAGAGTTTAAAGACTAGGTTGCAGAAAGATCTTACAGAGAGCAGAGTTGGGAGACTGAGGTGCAGAAGGACTGTTGCAGAGAGCAGATGTTGGTAACTAGTGTGCAGAAGGACTGTTACAGAGAACAGACGTTGGATACAGGGGTGCAGAAGCATCTTACAGAGAGAAGAATTTGGAAACTGAGGTGCAGATGGACTGTTGCAGAGATCAGATGTTGGAGACTGGGGTGCAGAAGGATCGTTGCAGAGAGCACATTATGGAGACTTGGGTGCAGAAGGCCTGCTACAGAGTGAAGAGTTGGGAGACTGGCGTCCAGAAGGCCTGTTACAGAGAGGAGAGCTTCGAGACTGGGGTGCAGAAGGACTGTTATAGAGAGCAGAGTTTGGAGACTGAGTTGCTGAAGGATCTTACGGAGAGAAGAGGTTGGAGACTGAGGGGCAAGTGGACTGTTACAGAGAGCAGTGGTTGGAGACTGAGGTGCAGAAGGACCATGCAGAGAGGAGAGTTGTCAGACTGAGGTGTAGAAGGAGTGTTACAGATAGCGGAGGTTGGAGACCGAGGTGCAGAAGTACTTTTACAGAAAGCAGAGGTTGGAAATTGGGGTGCAGAAGGACCGTTACAGAGAGCAGAGGTTGGACACTGCTGTACACAAGGACTGTTACAGAGAGCTGAACTCGGAGACTGGGGAGCCAAAAAACTTTTGCAGAGAGAATAGGTTGGAGAATCAGGTGCAGAAGGACTGTTACAGAGAGCAGAGTTTGGAGACTGGGGTGCAGAAGGACTGTTACAAAGAGCAGAGTTTGAGACTGGGGTGCAGAAGGACTGTTACAGAGTGCAGAGGTTGGAGACTGGGGTTCAGATGGATCTTACAGAGAGCGGAGTTTGGATACTGGTGTAGAGAAGAATCGTTGCAGAGAGAAGAGGTTGGAGATTTGGGTGCAAAAAGCCTTGTACACAGAGCAGAGTTAGGAAAATGCGTTGCAGATGTCCTATTACAGAGAGCAGAGTTCTGAGACTGTTGTGTGGAAGGACTGTTACAGAGTGCAGAGTTTAAAGTCTGGGTTGCAGAAGGATCAAACAAAGGGCAGAGTTGGGAGACTGAGTTGCAGAAAGACTGTTACAGAGAGCAGATGTTGGAGAGTGGCGTGTAGAAGGACTGTTGCAGAGAGCAGATGTTCGTAACTAGGGTCCAGAAAGACTAATGTAGAAAGCAGAGGTTGGAGACTGGGGTGCAGAAGGACTGTTGCAGGGAGCAGAGATTGGAGACTGGAGTGAAGAAGGACCGTTGCAGAGAGCAGACAATGGAGACTGGGCTTCAAAAGGAATGTTGAAGAGAGCAGAGGTTGGAGACTGAGGTGCAGAAGGACTCTTAGAGAGAGCAGAAGTTGGAGACTGGGGTGCAGAAGGACTGTTTCAGAGAGCAGAGGTTAAAGACTGAGGTGCGGAACTCGTGTTACAGAGAGCAGAGTTTGGAGACTCGGATTCAGAAGGACAGTTTCAGAGAGCAAAGGTTAAATACAGAGGTGCAGAAGGATCTTAAAGAGAGCAGAATTTGGAGACTGGGTTGCAGAATGACTTTTGGAGAGAGCAGAGGTTGGAGAGTGAGGTGCGGAAGTCGTGTTACAGAGAGCAGAGTTCGGAGACTTGGATTTAGAAGGACAGTTTCAGAGAGCACAGGTTAAATACAGGGGTGCGGAAGGATCTTACAGAGAGCAGAATTTGGAGACTGAGTTGCAGAAGGACTGTTGCAGAGATAAGAGGTTGGGGACTTAGGTGCAGTAGGACTCTTGCAGAGAGCAGAGGTTAGAAACTGGGGTCAGAAGGACTGATACAGAAAGCAGCGATTGGAGTCTGGGGTGCAGAAAGACCGTAACAGAGAGCAGAGGTTGAATACTGCAGTACAGGAGGACTGTTACAGAGAGCAGTGGTTGAAGACTGGAGTGCAGAAGTACTGTAGCAGAGAGCAGATTTTGGTAACTAGGGTGCAGAAGGACTGTTGTAGAGAGCAGAGTTTGGAGACTTGGGTGCAGAATGACTCTTGCGGAGAGCAGAGGTTGGAGACTGGGGTGCAGAAGGACTGTTACAGAGAGCAGAGGTTGGAGAAAGGGTTGCAGAAGGATCTTACAGAGAGCATAGTTTGGAGACTGAGGTGCAGAAGGACTGTTGCAGAGATCAGAGGTTGGAGACTGGGGTGCAGTAGGATCTTTGCAGAGAGCAAAGGTTGGAGACTGGGGTGCAGAAGGCTTGCTATAGAGATCAGAGTTTCGAGACTGGAGTGCAGAAGGCCTGTTACAGAGAGGAGAGGTTGGAGACTGGGGTGCAGAAAAACTGTTACAGATAGCTGATGTTGGAGACTGAGGTGCAGGTGGAGTGTTACAGAGAGCCTTGGTTTGAGACTGGGTTGCAGAAGAATCGTGGAGAGCAGAGGTTTCAGACTGAGGTGCAGAAGTACTGTTACAGAGAGCAGAGGTTAAAGACTGAGGTGTAGCAGGACTGTTACAGAGAGCAGAGTTTAGAGACTGACGTGCAGACAAACTGTTACAGAAAGCAGAGGTTGGAAATTGGGGTACAGAAGGACCTTTACAGAGAGCAGAGGTTGGAGACTGCGGTATAGAAGGACTGTTACAAAGACCAGAGGTTGGAGACTGGGGTGCGGAAAGATTGTTACAGAAAGCACAGGTTGTAAGACTGAGGTGCAGAAGGACAGATACAAAGAGCAGAGGTTGGAGACTGGGGTTCAGAAGGACTGATTCAAAATCAGAGGTTGGAAACTGGGTTGCAGAAGGACCATTACAGAGAGCAGAGGTTGGAAACTGCGGTACATAAGGTCTGTGACAGAGAGCAGATTTCGGACAATGGGGAGCAGAATGATTATTGCAGAGGATAGAGGTTTGAGATTAGGGTGGAGAAGAAATTTTACAGAGAGCAGAGTTTGAAAACTGGAGTGCAGAAAGATCTTACAGAGAGCAAAGGTTGGAGACTGTATTGCCGAAGGACTGTTGCAGAGAGCAGACGTTGGAAACTGGGGTCCAAAATGTTCGTTGCAGAGAGCAGAGTTTGGGGACTGGGATGCAGAAGGACTGTTGCAGAGAGCAGATGTTGGAGACTAGAGTGGAGAAGGACTGTTGCAGAGAGCAGATTTTAGAGACTGGGGTGCAGAATGACCATTACAGAGAGAAGAGTTTGGAGACTGAGGTGCGGAAGGACTGTTACAGAGAGCAGAGGTTGGAGACTTCCGTTCAGATGGATGTTACAGAGAGCAGAGTTTGCAGACTGGGGTGCAAAAGGACAGTTGCAGAGAGCAGATGTTGGAGACTTGGGTGGAGAAGAATCATTGCACAGAGAAGAGGTTGGAGACTGGGGTGCAGAAGGCCTATTACAGAGAGCAGAGGTTGAAGACTGAGGTGCAGAAGGACTGTTTCAAAGATGAGAGGTTGGAGACTGGGGTTTAGTAGGATCATTGCAGAGAGCAGAGGTTGGAGACAGGCGTGCAGAATGAACGTTGCATACAGCAGAGTTTGAAGACATTTGTGCAGAAGGCCTGTTACAGAGAGGAGAGGTTGGAGACTGGGGTGCAGAAGGACTGTTATACAGAGCAGTGTTTGGAGATTGATTTGCTGAAGCATCTTACAGAGAGCAGAGGTTGGAGACTGAACTGCAGGTGGACTGTTACAGAGAGCAGTTGTTTGAGACTGGGGTGCAGAAGAATCGTGGAGAGCAGAGGTATCAGACTGAGGTACAGGTGGACTTTTACAGAGAGCAGTGATTAGAGACTGGGGTGTATAAGGAATGTTACAGAGAGCAGAGTTTGGAGACTCGGGTGAAGAAAAACTGTTACAGGAAGCAGAGTTTGGAAATTAAGGTGCTGTAGAAACCTTACAGAGAGCAGAGTTTGGAGACTGCAGTATAGGACTGTTACCTAGAGCAGAGGTTGGAGACTGGAGTGCAGAAGGGCTCTTACATAGAGCATATGTTGGAGACTGAGGTGCAAAGGATAGATACAGAGAACAGATTTTGGAGACTGGGGTCAGGCAGATTGATACAGAAAGCAGAGGTTGGAGACTGGGGTGTAAAAGGACCTTTACAAAGAGCAGAGGTTGGAGACTGAGAAACAGAAGGACTGTTAAAGAGAACAGATCTCGGAGACTGGGAGCAGAAGGACTGTTGCAGAGAGCAGAGGTTGGAGACTGGGATGGAGAAGGAATGTTATAGAGAGCAGAGGTTGAATACAGGGTTGCAGAAGCATCTTACAGAGAGCAGAATTTGGAGACTGAGGTGCAGATTGACTGCTGCAGAGATCAGATGTTGGAGACTGGGGTGCAGAAGGATTGTTGTAGAGAGCACATTATGGAGACTTGGGTGCAGAAGGCCTGCTACAGAGTGAAGAGTTGGGAGACTGGCGTCCAGAAGGCCTGTTATAGAGAGAAGAGCTTGGAGACTGGGGTGCAGAAGGACTGTTATAGAGAGCAGAGTTTGGAGACTGGGTTACTGAAGGATCTTACAGAGAGAAGAGGTTGGAGACTGAGGTGCAGGTGGACTGTTACAGAGAGCAGTGGTTGGAGACTGAGGTGTAGAAGGACCATGCAGAGAGGGGAGGTGTCAGACTGAGGTGCCGAAGGACTGTTACAGAGAGCAGAGGTTGGAGACTGAGGTGTAGAATTACTGTTAAAAAGAGCAGAGTTTGGAGACTGAGGTGCAGAAGGACTTTTGCAGAAAGCAGAGGTTGGAAATTGGGGTGCAGAAGGACCGTTAAAAGACAAGAGTTTGGAGACTGCGGTATAGAAAAACTGTTACAGAAAGTAGAGGTTGGAGGCTGGGGTGTAGAAGGAATGTTACAGAGAGCACAGATTGGAGACTGAGGTGCAGAAGGATAGATACAGAGAGAAGAGTTTTGAGACTGGTGTTCAGAAGGATGATTATAGAGAACAGTGTTTGGAGACTGGGGTGCAGAAGAATCGTGCAGAGAGCAGAGGTGTCAGACTGAGGGGCAGAAGGACTGTTACAAAGAGCAAAGGTTGGAGACTGAGGTCTAAAAGGACTGTTACAGAGAGCAGAGTTTGGAGACTGAGGTGCAGAAGGACTTTTACAGAAAGAAGTGGTTGGAAATTGGGATGCAGAAGGACCGTAACAGAGACCAGAATTTGGAGACTGTGGTATAGAAAAACTGTAACAGAGAGCAGAGGTTGGAGACTCAGGTGCAGAATAATAGAAACGGAGAGCAGAGGTTTGAGACTGGGTTTAGAAGGATCCTACAGAGAGCAGAGGTTGGAGAGTCAAGTGCAGAAGGACTGTTACAGAGAGTAGAGGTTGGAGACTGAGGTGCAAAAGGACCGTTGCAGAGAACAGAGTTCGGAGACTGAGGTGCAGAAGGACTGTTGCAGAGAACAGAGGTTGGAGACTGGGGTGCAGAAGGACTGTTGCAGAGAGCAGATGTTGGTAACTAGGGTCCAGAAGGACTAATGTAGAAAGCAGTCGTTGGAGACTGGGGTGCAGAAGGACTGTTGCAGAGAGCAGAGGTTGGAGACTGAGGTGCGGATGTCCTGTTACAGAGAGCAGAGTTTGGAGACTCGGATTCAGAAGGACAGTTTCAGAGAGCAGAGGTTAAATACAGGGGTGCAGAAGAATCTTACAGAGAGCAGAATTTGGAGACTGAGTTGCAGAAGGACTGTTGCAGAGGTCAGAGGTTGGAGACTGAGGTGCAGAAAGACTCTTACAGAGAGTAGATGTTGGAAATTGTGGTGCAGATGAAGTGATACAGTAAGCAGAGTTTGGAGACTGGGGTGCAGACGGAGTGTTACAGAAAGTAGAGTTTCGAGACTGAGGTGCAGAAGGACCGTTGCAGAGAGCAGAGGTTGAAGACTGAGGAGCAGAAAAATTGTTACAGAGAACAGATTTTGGAGACTGGGATGCAGAGGGACTGTTGCAGAGAGCAAAGGCTGGACACTGTGGTGTGTAAGGACTGTAGCCGAGAGCACAGGTTCACATTGGGGTGCAGACGGACTGTTGCAGAGAGCAGAGTTTGTAGACTGAGGTGAAGAAGCACTATTACAGAGAGCAGAATTTGGAGAATGGGGTGCAAAAGGCCTGTTACAGAGAGCAGAGGTTGGTGACTGGGGTGCAGAAGGACTTTTACAAAGAGCAGAGTTTTGAGACGGGTGCAGAAGGATCTTTGCAGAGAACAAAGTTTTCAGACTGAGGTGCAGAAGGACTGTTGCAGAGAGCAGAGTTTGGAGACTGAGGTGCAGAAGGAGTGTTACAGAGAGCAGAGATTGGAGACTTGGGTGCAGAAGGACCGTTACATAGAGCAGATTCTTGAGAGTGCACTAGAGGAGGACTGTTACAGAGAGCAGCGGTTGGAGACTGAGGAACTGAAGGTTCATTACAGAGAGCAGATGTTGGAGACTGAAGTGCACTAGAATGTTACAGAGAGGAGCGGTTGGAGACTGGGGTGCAGAAGGACTTTTACAGAGAGCAGAGGATCGAGACTGGGGTGCAGAAGGAGTGATACAGAGAACAGAGGATGGAGACTGGGGTGCAGAAGGAGCGTTACAGAGAGCAGAGTTTGTAGATTGGTGACTAGAAGAACTGTTCCTGAGAGCAGAGGTTGGAGAATGGGGTGCAGAAGCTCTGGTATATAGAGCAGAGTTTGGAGACTGAGGTGCAGAACGATCGTCACAGAGAGCAGAGGTGGTATACTGGAGTGTAGAAGGCCTGTTACAGAGAACAGAGTTTGGAGACTGAGGTGAAGAAGAATTTTTACAGAGAGCAGAGTTGGACACTGATGTGCAGAAGGACTGTTACAGAGAGCAGAGCTTGGATACTGGTGTGCAAAAGGACTGTAGCAGAGAGCAGAGGTTGGAAACTTAGGTGCAGAAGGATCGCTAAAGAGAGCAGAGGTTGAAGACTGGGGTGCAGCAGGACAGTTGCAGAGAGCACTTGTTGGAGACTGGGGTGCAGAAGAAATGTTGCAGAGAGCAGAGGTTTGAGACTGGGGTGAAGAAGGACTGTAGCGGAGAGCAGAGGTTGGAGCCTGGGGTGCAGAAGAACTGTTGCAGAGAGCAGATGTTGAAGACTGTGATGCAGAAGGATCGTTGCAGAGAGCAGAGTTTGGAGACTGGGGTGTAAAAAGGACTGTTGCAGAGAGAAGAGCTTGGAGACTGGGGTGAAGAAGGACTGTTGCAGAGAGCAGAGGTTTGAGACTGAGGTGCAGAAGGACTTTTACAGAGAGCAGAGGTTGGAGACTGGGGTTCAGAATAACTGATATGGAAAGTAGAGTTTGGAGACTGGGGTGCAGAAGAAACGTTACAGACAACAGAGGTTGGAGACTGCGGTACAGAAGAACTGTTACAGAGAGCAGAGTTTGGAGCCTGGAATGCAGAAGGACTCTTGCAGAGAACAGAGGTTGGATACTGGGGTGCAGAAGGACCGTAGCAGAGAACAGAAATTGGAGACTGAGGTGCAGAAGGACTGTTATAGAGAGCAAAGTTTGGAGGGCCGGGGTGAAGAAGGATCTTACAGAGAGCAGAGGTTGGAGACTGGGGTGCAGAAAGACTGTTGCAGAGAGCAGTGGTTGGAGACTGAGGTGGAGAAAGATCATTGCAGAGAGAAAAGGTTGGAGACTGGGGTGCATTAGGCCTGTTACAGAGAGCAGAGTTTTGAGACTGCAGAACACCTGTTACAGAGAACAGAGGTTGGAGACTGGTGTGCAGAAGTATTGTTACAGATAGCAGAGAATGGAGACCGAAGTGCAGAAGGACTTTTACAGAGAGCAGAGGTTGGAGACTTGGGTGCAGAAGGATCATTGCGGAGAGCAGGGGTTGGATTCTGAGGGGCAGAAGGATCGTTGCAGAAAGTAGAGGTTTCAGACAGTGGTGCAGAAAGATCGTTACAAAGAGCAGAGGTTGGAGACTGGGGTGCAGAAGGACAGTTACAGAGAGCACAAATGGTGACTGGGGTGCAGAAGAAATGTTGCAGACAGCAGAAGTTGGAGACTGGTGTGCAGAAGGACTCTTACTGAGAGCAGAGGTTGAAGACTGGGGTGCAGAAGAACTGATACAGAAATCTGACGTTTAAGACTGGGGTGCAGAAGGACCGTTACAGAGAGCAGAGTTTTGAGACTGCGGTAAAGAAGGACTGTTACAGAGAGCAGAGTTAGGATACTGGTGTGCAAAAGGACTGATCCAGAAAGCATAGGTTGGAGAATGGCGTTCAGAAGGCCTGTTACAGAGAGCAGCGGTTGGAGACTGAGGTGCTGAAGGTTCCTTACAAAGAGCAAAAGTTGGACACTGAGGTGCAGTAGGACTGTTACAGAGAGGAGCGGTTGGAGACTGGGGTGCAGAAGGATTCTTACAGAGAGCAGAGGAAGGAGACTGGGGTTCAGAAAGACAGTTGCAGAGAGCAGAGGATGGAGACTGAGCTGAAAAGGATCGTTGCAGAGAGAAGAGGTTGGAAACTGGGTTGCAGAAGGCCTGTTACAGAGTGCAGAGTTTGGAGAGTGGGGTGCAGAAGGTTTGTTACAGAGAGCAGAGGTTGGAGACTAAGGTGCAGAAGGATCGTTTCAGAAAGCAGATGTTGGAGAGTGGAGTACAGAAGGACCGCTACAGATTGCAGAACTTTGAGATTGAGGTGGAGAAGGATCTTGCAGAGAGCAGAGGTTTAAGACTGAGGTGCAGAAGGATAGCTACAGAGAGCAGAGGTTGGAGACTGGGGTGCAGTAAGACAGTTACAGAGAGCACAGGTTGGAGACTGGGGTGCAGAAGAAATGTTGCAGAGAGCACAATTTTGAGACTGGGGTGAGGAAGGACTGTAGCGGAGAGCAGAGGTTGGAGACTGGGGTGAAGAAAAACTGTTGCAGACAGCAGACGTTGGAGACTGGGATGCAAAAGGATCTTTGCAGAGAGCAGTGGTTGGAGACTGGGGTGTAGAAGGACTGTTGCAGAGAGAGGAGGTTGGAGACTGGGTTTCAGAAGGACTGTTGAAAAGAGCAGAGGTTGGAGACTGAGGTGCAGAAGGACTGTTACCGAGAACAGAGGTTGAAGACTGGGATGAAGAAGGATCGTTGAAAAGAGCAGAGGTTTCAGACTGAGGCTTAGAAGGACTGTTAAAGAGAGCAGAGGTTGGAGTCTGAGGTGAATAAGGACTGTTACAGAGAACAGAGTTTAAAGACTGGTGTGCAGAAGTACCGTTGCACAGAGCAGATGTTGGAAACTGGGGTGCAGAAGGACTGTTACAGAGAGCAGACATTGAAGACTGAGGTGCAGAAGGATTGTTACAGAGAGCAGAGTTTGAATACTGGGGTGCAGAAGGACCATTACAAAGAGCAAAGGTTGGAGACTGATGTGCAGAACAACTTTTCCAGAGAGCAGAGGTTGGATACTGTGGTGCAGAAGGACTTTTACAGAGAGCAGATGTTGGAGACTGGGATGCAAATTGATTTTACAGATTGCAGAGTCTGGAGACTGGGGTGCAGAAGGACTGTTGCAGAGAGCAGGGTTTAGAGACCGCGGTGCAGAATGATCGTTGCAGAGAGAAGAGGTTAGAGACTGGGGTGCAGAAGGACTTTTTCAGAAAGCAGAGGTTGGAAATTGCGGAGCAGAAGAACCGTTACAAAGAGAAGAGGTTGGAGACTGCAATACAAAAAGACTGTTACAGAGAGCAGAGGTTGGAGACTGGGTAGAAGAAGAATCGCTGCAGATTGCAGATGTTGGAGACTGGGGTGCAGAAGGACTGTCACAGAGAGCAGAGGTTGGAGACTGAGTTTCAGAAGGATTGTTACAAACAGGAGAGGTTGAAAACTGAGGTGCAGAAGGATCGTTGCAGAGAGAAGAGTTTAGAGACTGGGGTGCAGAAGGCCTGTTACAAAGAGCAGTGTTTAGAGACTGCGGTGCAGAATTATCGTTGCAGAGAGAAGAGGTTAGAGACTGGGGTGCAGAAGACCTTTTACAGAGAACAGAGGTTGGAGACTGTGGTGCAGAAGGATTGTTACAGATAGCACAGTTTGGAGACTGGGGTGCAGAAGGATCGTTGCAGAAAGCAGAGGTTTCAGACTGAGGCTTAGAAGAACTGTTACAAAGAGCAGAGTTTGGAATCTGAGGCTCAGAGTGACTGTTCCAGAAAGCAGAGTTTGGCAATTCGCGTGTAGAAGAACCATTATAGAGAGAAGAGGTTGGAGACTGCGGTACAGAAGGACTGTTACAGAGAGCAGAGTTTGGAGACTGGAGTGCAGAAGGACTTTTACAGAAAGCAGAGTTTGGATACTGGGGTGCAGATGAACTGTTACAAAGAGCAGAGTTTGGAGACTGAGATGAAAATGATCTTCCAGAGAGCAAATTCTGGAGACTGGGGTGCAGAAGGACTGTTGCAGAGAGCAGAGGTTGGAGTCTGAGGTGCAGAAGGATCGTTGCAGAGAGAAGAGGTTGGAGAATGGGGTGCAGAAAGACTTTTACAGAAAGCAGAGGCTGGCAATTGGGGAGCAGAAGGACCGTTACAAGGAGAAGAGGTTGGAGACTGGCTAGAAGAAGGATCCTTTCAGAGAGCAGATGTTGGAGACTAGGGTCCAGAAAATCTGTTACAGAGAGCAGAGGTTGGAGACTAAGTTGCAGATTGATCATTACAGAGAGCAGAGGTTGGAGACTGGGGTGCAGAAGGACCGTTTCTGAGAGCAGAGGTTGGAGACTGAGGTGCAGAAAGACATTTACAGAGAGCAGAGGTTGAAGACTGGGGTGCAGAAGGATTCTTACAGAGAGCAGAGGATGGAGACTGGGGTGCAGAAGGAGTGATACAGATAGCAGTGTTTGGAGACTGGGGTGCAGTAAAACTGTATAGAGAGCAGAGGTTGGAGACTGGGGTGCAGAAGGATTGTTACAGAGAGCAGAGGGTGGAGACTCGGGTGCAGAAGGACTGTTACAGAGAACAGAGGTTCGAGACTGTGGTGCAGAAGAACTGATACAGAGAGCAGAGGTTGGAGACTGGGGTGTAGAAGGCCTGTTACAGAGAGCAGAATTTGGAGACTGAGGTGCAGAAGGATTGGTACAGAGAGGAGAGGTTGGCGACTGAGGTGCAGAAGGACTGATACAGAGAGCAGAGGTTGGGAACTGGGGTGCAGAAAGATTGTTGAAGAGAGCAGATGTTGGAACCTGAGGTGCAGAAGGATCGTTGCAGAGATCAGAGTTTCGAGACTAAGGTGCAGAAGGATCTTTACAGAGAGCAGCGTTTGGAGACTGGGGTCAGGAACAAAGTTACAGAAAGCACAGTTCGGAGACTGGTGAGCAAAAGAAATGTTGCAGAGAGCAGAGGTTGGAACTGGGGTGCAGAAGGACTATTGCAGAGAACAAATTTGGAGACGGAGGTGCAGAAGAACTGATACAGAGAGCAGAGGTTTGAGACTGAAGTCCAGAAGGATTGTAACAGAGATCAGAGTATGGAGACTGGGGTGCAGAATGAGTGTGACAGAGAGCAGAATTTTGAGATTGGGGTGCAGAAGAACCTTTACCGAGAGCATAGGTTGGAGACTGGGGTGCAGAAAGACTGTTGCAGAGAGCAGAGTTTGGATAAGGAGGTGCAGAGAAAGACTGTTACAGAGAGCAGGGGTTTAAAACTGGCGTGTAGAAGGACCATTGTAGAGAGCAGAACTTGGAGCTTGGGGGAAGAAGGATCGTTGCAGAGAGCAGATGTTGGAGACTGGGGTGAAGAAGGACTGTTACAGAGAGCAGATGTTGGAGACTGAGGTGCAGAAGGATCGTTTCAGAGAGTAGATGTTGGAGACTGGGGTGCAGAAGGACCGTTACAGATTGCAAAGCTTGGATACTGAGGTGCAGAAGGATATTTACAGAGAGGAGAGGTTGGAGACTGGGGTGTCAAAGGATTATTACAGAGAGCAGAGGGTGGAGACTGGGGTGCAGAAGGAGTCTTACAGAGAGCAGAGTTTGGAAATTTGGGTTCAGAGGAACTGTTAAAAAGAGCAGAGTTTGGAGACTGTGGTGCCGAAAGATCATTGCAGAGAGCAGAGGTTGGAGACTGAGGTGCAGAAGGATTGTTACAGAGAGCAGATTTTGGACACTGATGTACAGAAGGACTGTTACAGAGAGCAGAGCTTGGAGTATGGGGTGCAGAAGGACTGTTGTAGCGAGCAGAGTTCGGAGACTGGGGTGCAGAAAGATCGTTACAGAGAGCAACAGTTGGAGACTGAGGTGCAGAAGGATCGCTACAGAGAGGAAAGTTTGGAGACCAGGGTGCAGTAGGATAGTTACAGAAAGCACAGGTTAGAGACTGGGGTGCAGAAGAAATGTTGCAGAGAGCAGAGGTTGGAGACTTGGATGCAGAAGAACTGTAGCAGAGAGCAGACGTTGGAGACTGGGATGCAGAATGATCCTTGCAGAGAGCAGAGGTTGGAGACTGGGAAGCAGAAGGTCTGTTGCAGAGTGATGACGTTAAAAACTGAGGTGCAGAAGGACTGTCACAGATAGCAGAGTTTGGAGACTGGGTTGCAGAAGATCTGTTACAGAGAGCAGATGTTGGAGTCTTTGGTGCAGAAGGATTGTTACAGATAGCACATTTTGGAGACTGGGGTGTAGAAGAATCGATGTAGAGAGCAGAGGTTTAAGATTGAGGCTTAGAAGGACTGTTACAGAGTGGAGAGGTTGGAGTCTGAGGTGCAAAAGGACTTTTATAGAAAGCAGAGGTTGGGAATTGGGGTGCAGATGGACCGTTACCAAGAGAAGAGGTTGGAGACTGCGATACAAAAAGACTTTTACAGAGAGCAGAGGTTGGAGACTGGGTAGAAGAAGGATCCTTGCACAGAGCAGATGTTGGAGACTGGGGTGCAGAAGGACTGTTACAGAGACCAGAGGTTGGAGACTGAGTTGGAGAAGTACAGTTACAGAGAGAACAGGTAGGAGACTGGGGTGCAGAAGAAATGTTGCAGAAGAGTGTTTGGAGACTTGAGTGCATAAGGACTGATGCAGAGAGCAGAGTTTGGAGACTGTGGTGCAGAAGGACTGATACAGAGAACAGAGGTTGGATACTGGGGTGCAGAAGGATCATTGCAGAGAGCAGAGTTTGGAAACTATGGTGCAGAAGGATCGTTACACAGAGCAGAGTTTGGTCCTGGGGTGTAAAAATACTGCTGTAGAGAACAGAGGTTGAAGACTGGGGTGCAAAAAGACTGATACAGAGAGCAGAGGTTGGAGACTGGAGTGCAGAAGAACTGATACACAAAGCAGAGGTTTGAGACAAGAGTTCAGAAGGACCGTTACAGGGAGCAGAGTTTGGAGACTGCAGTAGAGAAGGACTATTACAGAGAGCAAAGTTTGGAGACCAGGGTGCAGAAGGACTGTTGCAGAGAACAGAGGGTGGATTCTGGGTTGCAGAAAAACCGTTGCAGAGAGAAGAGGTTGGAGACTGAGGTGAAGAAGGACTGTTGCAGAGAGCAGAGGTTGGAGACTGGGGTCCAGAAGGACTGCTGCAGAGAGCAGAGTTTGGAGACTAGGGGAAGAAGGATCGTTGCAGAGAGAAGAGGTTGGAGACTGGGGTGCAGAAGGCCTGTTAAAGAGAGTAGAGATTGTGGACTGGGGTGCAGAAGGCCTGTTACAGAGAGCAGAGTTTTAAGACTGGGTTGAGGAATGAATGTTACAGATAGCACAATTTCGAGACTGGGTTGCACAAAGATCTTACAGATAGCATTTTGGGAGACTGAGGTTCAGAAGGACTATTACCGAGAGCAAAGATTGGAAACTGGGGTGCAGAAGGATTGTGGCAGAGAGCAGAGTTTTCAGACTTAGGTGCAGAAGGACTGTTGCAGAGAGAAGATGTTGGATCCTAAGGGTGCAGAAGTACTATTGCAGAGAGCAGAGTTTTGATACCGGGGTGCAGAAGGATCTTTGCAGAGAGCACAGGTTGGAGACTGGGGTGCAGAAGGCCTGTTACAGAGAGCAGAGGTTGAAGACTTGGGTGCAGAAGGCATGTTACAGAGAGCAGAGTTTGGAGACTGGGGTGCAGTAGGACTGTTACAGAGAGCAGCATTTGGAGAATGCGTGGCAGAAGGATCTTTCAGAGAATAGAGTTTGGAGACAGAGGTGCAGAAGGACTTTTGCAGAGATCAGAGTGTGGAGACTGGGGTGCAGAGGAGTGTTACAGAGAACAGAATTTGGATATTGGGGTGCAGAAGAAATTTTACAGAGATCAGAGGTTGGAGACTGGGGTGCAGGAGGATCGTTGCAGAGAGCAGAGTTTGGAGACTGAGGTGCAAAAGGCCTGTTACAGAGAGCAGACTTTGGAAACTGGGGTGTATAAGGACCGTTGCTGTGAGCAGAGATTGAAGCCTGGAGAGAAGAAGGATCGTTGTACAGAGCAGATGTTGAAAACTAGAATGCAGAAGGACTGTTAAAGAGAGCAGAGGTTGGAGACTGGGGTGCAGAAGTACTGTTGCAGAGAGCAGAGGTTGGAGACTGGGGTGCAGAATTTGGAGATGAGGTGCAGATGGATCGTTTCAGAGAGCAGAGGTTGGAGACTGTGTTACAGAAAGACTGATACAGAGACTGTTTCAGAGAACAGAGGTTGGAGACTGGGGTGCAGAACGACTGTTGCAGAGAACAGAGTGTGGAGACTGGGGTGCAGAAGAACCCTTGCAGAGAGCAGAGGTTGGAGACTGAGGTGCAGAAAGACTTTTAAAGATAGCACAATTTCCTGACTGGGTTGCAGAAGGATATTACAGAGTGCATTTTGTAGACTGAGGTTCAGAAGGACTGTTACAGAGAGCAAAGTTTGTAAAGTCGGGTGCAGAAAGATTTTTGTAGAGAGCCGAGTTTTCAGACTGAGGTGCAGAAGGACTGTTTCAGAGAGCAGATGTTGGATCCTGGGGTTCAGAAGGACTGTTACAGAGTGCATTTTGTAGACTGAGGTTCAGAAGGAATGTTACAGAGAGCAGAGGTTGGAGACTGAGGTGCAGAAGGACTTTTACAGAGAGCAGAGTTTGGAGACTTGGGTGTAGAAGGACTGTTACAGAGAGCATAGGTTGGAGACTGGGATTCAGATGAATCTTACAGAGAGCAGAGTTTGGAGACTGGGGTTCAAAAGGACTGTTGCAGAGAGCAGATGTTGGAGACCGGGGTGGAGAAGAATCGTTTCATTGAGAATAGGTTGGAAACTGGGGTGCAGAAGGCCTGTTACAGAGAGCAGAGTTTGGAGACTAGGTTGCAGAAGACCTGTTACAGAGAGCAGAAGTTGGAGACTGTTGTGCAGAAGGACAGGTACAAAGTGCAGAGTTTAAAGACTGGGTTGCAGAAGGATCTTACAGAGAGCAGAGTTGGGAGACTGAGGTGCAGAAGGACTGATACAGAGAGCCGAGGTAGGAGATAGGGTTGCCGAAGGGTCGTTGCAAATTGCAGAGTTTTAAGACTGAGGTGCAGAAGCACTGTTGCAGAGAGCAGAATTTGGTAACTAGTGTGCATAAGGATTGATGTAGAGAGCAGAGGTTTGAAACTGGGTTGGAAAAGGACTGTTGCAGAGACAAGAGGTTTGAGACTGAGGTGCGGAAGTCCTGTTACAGAGAGCCGAGGTTGGATACAGGGGTGCAGAAGCATCTTACCGACAGCAGAATTTGGAGACTTAGGTGCAGATGGACTGTTACAGAGAGGACAGGTTGGAAACTGGGGTGTAGAAAGACAGTTATAGAGAGCAGAGTTTGGAGACTGGGTTTCTGAAGGATCTTACAAAGAGCAGAGGTTGGAGACTGAGGTGCAGGTGGACTGTTACAGAGAGCAGTGTTTGGAGACTGAGGTGCAGAAGGACCATGCAGAGAGTAGAGGTGTCAGACTGAGGTGCAGAAGGACTGTTACAGAGAGCAGTGGTTGGAGACTGAGGTGTAGAAGTACTGTTAGAAAGTGCAGAGTTTGGAGAATGACGTGAAGAAGGACTGTTACAGAAAGCAGATGTTGGAAATTGGGGTGCAGTAGGACCGTTACAAAGACCAGAGTTTGGAGACTGCGGTATACAAAAACTGTTACAGAGAGCACAGGTTGGAGACTAGGGTGTAGAAGGAAAGTTACAGAGAGCACAGGTTAAAGACTGAGGTGCAGAAGGATAGAGACACAGAGCAGAGTTTTGAGACTGGTGTTCAGAAGGACTGTTACAGAAAGCAAAGTTTGGAGACTGGGTTGCCGAAGGACTGTAACAGAGAGCAGATGTTGGAGACTGGGGAGCAGAAGGACTGTTTCAGAGAAAAGAGGTTGGAGACTGGGGTGCTGAAGGACACTTGCAGAAAGCAAAGGTTAAAGACTGGTTTTTAGAAGGAATGTTACAAAGAGCAGAATTTTAAAACTGGAGTGCAGATGGATCTTACAGAGAGCAGAGTATAGAGACTGTGGTGCAGAAGGACTCTTCCAGAGAGTAGAAGTTGGAGACTGGGGTCCAGAAGGATTGTTGCAGAGAGCAGAGTTTGAAGACTTGGGTGCAGAAGTACGGTTGCAGAGAGCAGAGGTTGGAGACTGGGGTGCAGAAGGACTGTTGCAGAGAGCAGATGTTGAAGACTGGATTGCAGAAGAACTGTTAAAGAGAGCAGAGTTAGGAGACTGAGGTGCAGAAGGACTGTTGTAGAGTTGACGTTGGAGATTGGGCTGCAGAAGGACTGTTGCAGAGAGCAGAGGTTGGAGACTGAGCTGCAAAAGGACTGTTGCAGAGAGCAGATTTTGGAGACTGTGCTGCAGAAGGAATGTTGCAGAGAGCATGTGTTTGAGACTGGGGTGCAGAAGGACTGTTACAGGGAGCAGAGTTTGGAGACTGAGGTTCAGATGGATCTTACAGAGAGCAGAGATTGGAGACTGGGGTGCAAATAGACTGTTGTAGTTAGCAGAGTTTGGAGACTGGGGGGAGAAGAATCGTTGCAGAGAGAAGAGGTTGAAGAATGGGGTGCAGAAGGCCTGTTTAAGAGAGCAGAGATTAGAGACTGGATTGCAAAAGTCCTGTTACCGAGAGCAGAGTTTGGAGACTGTTGTGCAGAAGGACTGTTACAGATTACAGAGTTTAAAACTGGGTTGTAGAAGGATCTTACAGAGAGCAGAGTCATGAGAATGAGGTGCAAAGACTGTTACAGAGAGCAGAAGTAGGAGACTGGAGTGCAGAAGGGTCTTTGCAGAAAGCAGAGTTTTAAAACTGAGGGGCAGAAGGACTTTTGTAGGAAATAGATGTTGGAGACTGGGGTGCAGAAGGACTGTTGCAGACAGCATAGGTTGGAGACTTTGGTGAAGAAGGATCGTTGCAGAGAGCAGAGGTTGGAGACTGGTGTGCAGAAGCACTGTTACAGAGAGCAGAGTTTGGAGACTGGGTTGCAGAAGAATCTTAGAGAGAGCAGAGGTTGCAGACTGATGTGCAGAAAGACTGTTACAGAGAGTAGAAGTTGGAGACTGATTTTCATAAGGACCCTTGCAGAGAACAGAGTTTGGAGACTGAGGTGCAGAATGATTGTTACAGAGATCAGAGTTTGGAGACTCTGGTGCAGAAGGAATCTGCAGAGAGCAGACTTTTGAGACTGGGGTCCAGAAGGATCATTGCAGGAAGCAGAGTTTGGAAACTGGAGTGAGAAGTATTGTTGCAGAAAGCAGATATTGGAGACTGGAGTGCAGAAGGACTGTTGTGTAGAGCAGAGTTTAGAGAATGTGGTGCAGAAGGACTGTTTAAGAAAGCAGAGGTTGGCGACTGAGGTTCAGAAGGACTGTTACAGAGAGTAGAGTTTGGAGACTGGGTTGCAGAAGGACTCCTACAGAGATCAGAGGTTGGAGAGTGTGGTTCAGATGGATCTTACAGAGCCAGAGGTTGGAGAGTGTGGTTCAAAAGGACTGTTGCAGAGAGCAGAGGTTGGAGACTGGTATGGAGAAGAATCGTTGCAAAGAGAAAATTTGGAGACTCGGGTGCAGATCGCCTGTTACAGAGAGCAGAATTTTGAGACTGGTTGCAGAAGTCCTTTTACAGAGAGCAGAGGTTGGAGACTGTTGTGCAGAAGGACGGTTACATAGTGCAGAGATTAAAGACTGGTTTTCAGAAGTATTTTACAGAGAGCAGAGTTGGGAGAATGAGGTGCAGAAAGACTGTTACAGGCAGCACTGGTAGGAGATTGGGTGCAGAAAGTTCGTTGAAGACAGCAGAGTTTTCAGACTGAGGTGCGGAAGGACTGTTGCAGAGAGCAGAGTTTGGAGACTGAAGTACAGAAGTCCTGTTATAGAGAGTAGAGGTTGGAGCTTGGATGCAGAAGGACTCTTGCAGAGAGCAGAGATTGGATACTGGGGTGAAGATGGATCTTACAGAGAGCAGAATTTAAAGACTGAGGTGCAGAAGGACTGTTGCGGAGATCAGAGGTAGTAGACTGGGGTGCAGTAGGATCATTGCAGAGAGCAGAGGCTGCAGACTAGGGTGCAGAAGGATCGTTGCACAGTGTAGATTTTGGAAACTGGGGTGCAGTAGGCCTGCTACAGAGAGAAGAGTTTTGACACTGGCGTGCAGAAGGCCTGTTACAGAGAGGAGAGTTTGGAGACTGGGGTGCAGAAGGCGTGTTATAGAGAGCAGAGTTTGGAGACTGGGTTGCTGAAGAATCTTACAGAGAGCATAGTTTGGAGACTACGTGCAGGTGGACTGTTACAGAGAGCAGTGTTTGGAGACGGGTGCAGAAGGATTATGCAGAGAGCAGAGGTGTCAGACTGAGGTGCAGAAGGACTGTTACAAAGAGCAGAGTTTGGAGACTAAGGTGTTGACGGACTAGTACAGAGAGAAGAGTTTGGAGACTGAGGTTTAGAAGGACTTTTATAGAAAGAAGTTGTTTGAAATTGGGGTGCAGAAGGACCATAACAGAGACCAGAGTTTGGAGACTGCGGTATAGAAAAACTGTAACAGAAAGCAAAGTTTGGAGATTGAGGTGCAGAATAATAGATACAGAGAGCAGAGGTTTGAGACTGGGTTTTAGAAGGATCTACAGAGAACAGAGGTTGCAGAGTGAAGTGCAGAAGGACTGTTACAGAGAGTAGAGGTTGGAGACTGAGGTGCAGAAAGACCGTTGCAGAGAACAGATTTGGAGACTGATGTGCAGAAGGATTGTTACAAAGAGCAGAGTTGGGAGACTGGGGTGCAGAAGGACTGTTGCAGAGAGCAGAGGATGGAGACTGGGCTGCAGAAGAAATGTTGCAGACAGCAGATGTTGGAGACTGCATTGCAGAAGGACTCTTAGAGAGAGCATAAGTTAAAGACTGGGGTGCGGAAGGACTGTTGCAAAGAGCAGAGGTTGGAGACTGAGGTGCAAAATTTTGTTACACAGAGCAGAAGTTGGACACTGGGGTGCAGAAGGATCGTTGCAATAAGCAGAGCTTGGAGTCAGGGGTGCAGAAGGATCTTACAGAGAGCAGAAGTTGGAGACTGAGTTGCAGAAGGCCTGCTACAGAGAGCAGAGTTTGAAGACTGGCGTGCAGAAGGCCTGTTACAGAGAGGAGAAGTTGAAGACTGGGGTGCAGAAAGACTGATATGGAGAGCAGAGTTTGGAGACTGAGTTCCAGAATGATCTCTCAGAGAACAGATGTTGGAGACTGAGGTGCAAGTGGACTGTTACAGAGAGCAGTGCTTGGAGACTGGGGTGCAGAAAGATCGTGCAGAGAGCAGAGGTGTCAGACTGAGGTGCAGACAGACTGTTACAGAGAGCAGACTTTGGAGACTGAGGTGCAGAAGGATACATACAGAGAGCAGAGTTTTGAGACTGGGTTTTAGAAGGATCCTACAGAGAGCAGAGTTTTGAGACTGGGGTGCAGAAGGACTGTTGCAGGGAGCAGAGATTGGAGACTGGGGTGAAGAAGGACTGTTGCAGAGAGCAGAGAATGGAGATTGGGCTTCATAAGGAATGTTGCAGAGAGCAGAGTTTGGAGACTGAGGTGCAGAAGGACCCTTAGATAGAGCAGAAGTTGGAGACTGGGGTGCAGAAGGACTGTTGCAGAGAGCAGAGTTTGGAGCCTGAGGTGCAAAATTCTGTTACATAGAGAAGAGGTTGGACACTGGGGTGCAGAAGGATGGTTGAAATAAGCCGAGCTTTGAGACAGGGGTGCAGAAAGTTATTACAGAGAGCAGAATTTGGAGACTGAGTTGCAGAAGGACTGTTGCAGAGATCAGAGGTTGGAGACTGGGGTGCAGTAGGATCGTTGCAGAGAGCAGAGGTTGGAGACTGGGGTGCAGAAGGCCTGCTACAGAGAGCAGAGTTTTGAGACGGGCGTTCAGAAGGCCTGTTACAGAGAGGAGAGGTTTGAGATGGGGTGCAGAAGGACTGTTATAGAGAGCAGAGTTTGGAGACTGAGTTCCTGAAGGATCTTACAGAGAGCAGAGGTTGGAGACTGATGTGCAGGTGGACTGTTACAGAGAGCAGTGGTTGGAAACTGAGGTGCAGAAGTTTTGTGCAGAGTGAAGAGGTGTCAGACTGAGGTGCAGATGGACTGTTACAGAGAGCAGATTTTGGAGACTGAGGTGTAGAAGGACTGTTACAGAGAGCAGAGTTTGGAGACTGAGGTGCAGAAGGACTGTTACAGAAAGAAGTGGTTGAAAATTGGGGTGCAAAAAACCATAAAAAGACCAGAGTTTGAAAACTGCGGTATAGAAAAACTGTAACAGAGAGCAGAGGTTGGAGACTGAAGTGCAGAAGGATAGATACAGAGAGCAGAGGTTTGAGACTGGGGTTCAGAAAGACTGATACAGAAAGCAGAGTTCGGAGACTGGGGTGCAGAAAGACCATTCTGGAGAGCAGACGTTGGAGACTGGTGTGCAGAAGGACTGTTGCAGAGGACAAAGGTTGGAGACTGGGGTGTTTCAGGACATTTGCAAAAAGCAGTGTTAAAGAATGGGGTGGAGAAGGAATGTTACAGAGAGAAGAGTTTGGATACTGGAGTACACAAGGATCTTACAGAGAACAGAGGTTGGATACTTTGGTGCAGAAGGACTGTTGAAGAGAGCAGAGGTTGGAGACTGGGGTGGAGAAGGACTGTTGCAGAGAGCAGATGTTGGAGACTGGAGTGCAGAAGAACTGTTGTGGAGAGCAGAGGTTGGAGACTGACGTGCAGAAGGACTGTTGAAGAGAGCATAGTTTGGAGACTGGGGTCCAGAAGGACTGTTTCAGAGAGCAGAGATTGGATACTGAGGTGCAGAAAGACTCTTAGAGAGAGGAGAATTTAGAGACTGGGGTGCAGAAGGACTGATAAAGTAAGCAGAGATTGGAGTCTGGGCTGCAGAAAGACGTTTACAGAGAGCAGAGTTTTAAAACTGCAGTATACAAGGACTGTTGCAGAGATCAGAGTTTGGAGACTGAGGTTCAGAAGAATAGATACAGAGAACAGAGGTTGGAGACTTCGGTTCAGAAAGACTGATACAGAAAGCAGAGTTTGGAGACTGGGGTATAGAAGGACTGTTATAGAGATTAGAGTTTGGAGACTCAGGTGCAGAAGGACTGTTACAGAAAGAAAAGTTGTGAAACTGGGGTGCAGAAGGACTTTTACAGAGAGCAGATGTTGGAGAATGGGGTGGAGAAGAATCATTGCAGAGAGAAGAGGTTGGAGACAGTTGTGCAGAAGGACTCTTACAGAGTGCAGAGTTTAAAGACTTGGATTCAAAAAGATCTTAAAGAGAGCAAAGTTGGGAGAGTGAGGTTTAGAAGGACTGTTAGAGAGATCAGAGGTAGGAGATTGAGGTGCAGAAGGACTGTTACAGAGAGAAAAGTTTGGATACAGGGGTGCAAAAGCATCTTACAGAGAGCAGAATTTTGAGACTGAGGTTCAGAAGGACTGTTTCAGAGATCAAAGGTTGGAGAGTGGGGTGCAGTTGGATCATTGCAGAGAGCTGATGTTGGAGACTGAGGTGCAGAAGGATCGTTACAGAGAGCAGAGGGTGGAGACTGAGGTGCAGAAGGAATGTCACCTAGAGCAGAGTTTGGAAACTGGGGTGCAGAAGGATGTTACAGAGAGCAGAGGCTGGAGACTGGGGTCAGAAGCACTGTTACAGAAAACAGACTTTGGAGACTGGGGTGCAGAATGATCATTGCAAACAGCAGAGTTTTGAGACTGAGGTGCAGAAGGATCGCTACAGAGAGCAGAGTTTGGAGACCGGGGTGCAGTAGTATAGTTACAGAGAGCACAGTTTAAAGACTGGGTGCAGAAGAGATGCTGCACAGAGCAGAAGTTGGAGACTGGGGTGAAGAAGGACTGTAGCAGAGAGCAGAGGTTTGAGACTGGGGTACAGAATGACTGCTACAGAGAACAGAGGTTGGATACTGTTGTGCAGAAGGGCCGTTGAAGAGGGATGAGGTTGGAGACTGAGGTGCAGAATGACTTTTACACAGAGCAAAGTTTGGAAACGGGGTGCAGAAAAATCTTACAGAGAGCAGAGTTTGGAGACTGGGGTGCAGAAGGACTGTTGCAGAAAAAAGAGGTTGGAGACTGGGGTGCAGAAGTTTTGTTACAGAGAGCAGAGGTTGGATACTGAAATGCAGAAGGACTGTTACAGATAGCAGAGTTTGGAGCCTGGGGTGCAGAAGGATCTTACAGAGAGCAGAGTTTGGAGACTGAGGTGCAGAAGGACTGTTGCAGAGAGCAGAGGTTGGAGACTACGGTGCAGAATGATCGTTTCCGAGAGAAGAGGTTAGAGACTGGGGTGAAGAAGGCGTTTTACAGAGAGCAGAGGTTGGAGACTGGGGTGCTGAAGGCTGTTATAGAGAGCAGAGGTTGGTGACTGGGGTGCAATAGGACTGTTACAGATATCAAAGTTTGTAGACTGGTTTGCACAGGATATTATAGAGAGCAGAGTATGGAGACTGAGGTGCAGAAGGACTGTTACAGAGAAAAGAGTTTGGAGACTTGGTTGCAGAATGATTGTTGCAGAAAGCAGAATTTTTAGACTTAGGTGCAGAAGGACTGTTGCAGAGAGCAGATGTTCGAGAGTGGGGTGCAGAAGGACTCTTTCAGAGAGCAGAACTTGGAGACTGGGGTGTAGAAGTTTTCTTGCAGGGAGCAGAGGTTGGAGACTGGGGTGCAGAAGGCCTGTTACAGATATCTCAGTTTGAAGACTGGTGTGCAGAAGGATATTATAGAGAGCAGAGTTTGGAGACTGAGGTGTAGAAGGACTGTTACAGTGAGCAGAGGTAGGAGACTGGGGTGCAGAATGATTGTTGCAGAGAGCAGAGTTTTCAGACTGAGGTGCAGAAGGACTGTTGCAGAGAGCAGATGTTCGAGACTGGGGTGCAGAAAGAGTGTTTCAGAGAGCAGAACTTTGAGACTGGATGGAGAAGGATTGTTGCAGGGAGCAGAGGTTGTAGACTGGGGTGCAGAAGGACTGTTATAGAGAGCAGAGGTTTTTGTCTGGGGTGCAGTAGGCCTGGTACAGGGAGCAGAGCTTTGACACTGTGGTGCAGAATGATTGCTGATAGCTGGTGAGCCTCCTTCTGGACACCTTCTTTTCCGCACAGTCCATCAGGCCCTCTCTCCTCACCCTGTTCTCTTTTGGCTTTGTGAGCACCTGTGACTTCCACAGTCACTCTAAGCCATGACTCCCAGGCCTATCTCCAGGGAACCTGTCCCGCTGCCTCCTGGAATCTCCTTGGGGAGATCCCGCAGGTACACAGACTCCAGGCCCAACCTCTTTTCCTCCTTTCCTCTTTCCAGACATGCTCATTCTCATTTTTTTCTGTTTTAATGAGTGATCCCACTGCCACTCAGCTAACCCACAGACCAGGTGCCCTCTAGTGTCCTCGTCACCAGGACGTTAAAGTGCTCCACCCAGGGCTCCTCGTCAGAGCTTTTCCCCAAGCTCCAAATGTCACATCTTCAGTTACCAGATATTTCCTTTTAATCTTGTTTTGGCACCCGATTACTCTCCCTGACTACATGAAAGTATTCTAACCAAAGCACATGGACTGTAGAGACTATTATGGCTTAGAAATAAGGTATCCCCCCACCAAAAGCTCAGGGTCAGCCATAGTAGCAGTGGTCAGAGGTGAAATGATTAGACTGTAAGACTTATGACCTAATCTGTGGATCCATCCATTTTGTGTGTTAATTATCTGAAAGGCCCACTGTACTGACAGGAGTGTGGGCAGGTGGAGTGTGGCTGGGGACATGCCCTGGGGAATCACATCTTGTTCCCTGCGAACTGTCTCCTCCTGTCCCCTTCCCTGCCCCAACCTTCTGGCTGCCATGAGCTAGGGACTCTTCCCCCCTTGTTCCCATCTACCTCAGCATCCCACCTCGTCTCAGGCCGGCAGCAATGGGTCAGCTGGCCCCAGACCAAACCTCATAGCCAGGAGGCCAGAGTGCATCTCCCCCTCCGGGTTGTTCTGGTCAGGCCTGTGGTAACTGTGGCAACCGTGGTCTGACCCAGGGTGTAGGTGTTATGAGTGGATTGGACCCACAACCGTTTCCTAAATCCACAGATTTTGTCATTTTCAGAGCTCAAGCCATTTCCTTCTGGATGGCCTGTTTCCAGCCTGCCCTCACCTAGAATGTGGTCTACTAGTGATTATTGAAATTCTCCAGCCGTCCTGGTCCTGCCCATTTGCACACCACAGCTAGCTCCTAGGCAGTTAGACCCATGGACCTTCTGCTGCCCACTGAAGAGAGAAGAGAGATTTTCTGAGGACACTGTTAGAAGTCCACTCTTATTTTTTTTAAAGACCACACTCAGAGGGCATGTTTCAGGCAGTCCTTCACATGCGTCTTTGAGAAATCAGACTCACAATTATTTTTATGATTCTCTCCCAGGCTCCAATAACCACCGCTCTACTCCCTACTTCTCTGAGATCAACTTTTTAGCTCCAAAAAGAAGTGAAAAACTTCCATTTCTCTTTATGAGTCTGGCTTATTTCACTTAATATAATTTCTCCCATGAGCTAGTTTTAAATAGAAACTGCACAACAAATTCTTTTATGTCAGATTTAAATTTTATTCTGAAGAGATAATTTGAAATGGTCACATATGTTTATGTAGGAAAATGTTCCTTAAAATATTTATAAGACTGGAGATGATCTGAATGTTTAGCCAAAGGGGAGAGATTAAGTTTATTTAAGAGAGATGTAAGTTTATTGATCATCTCAATAGATGCAGAAAAAGCATTTAACTAAATATAGCACCCCTACCTGTCAAAACAGAAGAAACACTAGGGACAGAAGGAACTTTGTAAAAGCATTGTAAAAGCTATCTATGCTAAACCCAAGGCAGCATCATTCTAAGTGGAGAAAGGTTGAAAGCATTCACTCTAAAAACTGGAAGCAGACAGGGTGCCCCCTCTTTCACCACTTCTATTCAACTTCATCCTTGAACTTGCCAGAGCCATGGGACAAAAGAAAGAAATTAAAGGTATACAAATAGGTCAAGAAGAATTCAAATCTCACTCTTTGCTGATAGGATCATGTCATCTTCTTAATTTTTTTATTAGAGCTTAATAGTTATACATAGAAGTTGGGTTGATTTGGAAAAGATCCTATGCGCATGGAATCTGATTTACTCCATTCAGTCCCCACTCCCCATCTTTGTCCTCTTCCCACCCTCATTCTCTTTTCTCTACTGATCTTTCTTTGCGTCATTTATCTGTTAATTTCTGACTGGTGCTTTCTACATATACATACAGGTGCAGTCCCCTGTATTAGACTTCCATGTGCACATAACATGATCTGCGTAAAGACTTTTCACATTTCCTCCCTTCCCAAACCTCGCCGCCCTCTCATTCTCCTTCTACTCCACTGAACTTCCCTGTATACTTAAGATAGCCAGTCCAACCCCACTTCATCAACTTCTTTCCTCTCTTTTGCTCTGGCCCTGATAATTTCAGCATTGTACAGGAATAGTTAACTTCTGCCTTTCCGAACACAGAGATCAAGATTGATGTAAAATGAGAAAAACTCTACATTGGAAAACACTGAAGACAACACCAACTGCTTCTGCAGATGATGACTTTGCTTTGTAAATTTTTTTTTCTTAACAGTTGCAAAGAAAATGAACTTCTCCAAAAATCCTATGTTTACATAAAAAGACAACAGGAGACAGAGATTACTGAGACAATGAGAAATGACTTCACACTATGATGAGGTCGAATGGCTTTCTGTTGGCTTCTAGATATTCTCTGGTTACTCCCACCCACCATCACCCCTGCAAATGTGTGCGGTTCCATGGGTCTGATTCTCTGAGACCAGTCCCACAGGTTATCAGTCTCCAGGCTGCTTTTCATTCGATATTATTTGCCATGATGCTGCAGATTAACAAGCTTGTTTGGGGTGTTCTCAGTCCATTTTCATCATGGTCTCTTTTTCTCTGTTTTGTAGCTATGACAACATTGGAAATGAGCAATCAATCATTTGTCACTGAATTCATCTTCTTGGGATTTTCCAACCACTCCAACCTACAGTGCTGGTTCTTCCTGCTCTTTCTGGTCATTGACCTGAGCACTATCCTGGGGAACATGCTCATAATAGTGGCCACCAGGGTCAGTCCTGCTCTCCACACTCCAATGTACTTTTTCCTCAGCAATTTGAGCTTCTTGGACGTCTGCTACACATCCACCACCCTCCCAGTATTGCTGGTGAACTTCTTCTGGGAGAAGAAGGCCATTTCTTATGAGGGCTGCCTTTCCCAGATCTTTTTGTTGGTGACAAGTGCTGGCACAGAAGGCTTCTTACTGGCTGTGTGGCCAGTATGACTGCTGTGTGGCCACCTGCCATTCTCCTCAGTACCCAGTCATCATGAGTGTGAAGGTCTGTGTTAGCCTGGTGACTGGGTCCTGGCTGTGTGGGCTGGTGAATTTGGTCACACACACGGTGCTGGCCATCACACTCACTCTGTGTGGGCCCCACCAGTTCAGCCACTTTCTCTGTGACACCCCATTGCTCCTGAAGCTCTCCTGATCAGACACCTCTTTCAACGAGTCTGCGCTCCACGTTGTCAGTGCCACCATGGGCCTAAGCCTTTTCCTCTTCACTGCAGGCTCCTACGCACTCATCATGGCGGCCATCCTGGGGATTCCCTCTGCCCATGGCAGGAGGAAGGCCTTCTCCACAAGTGCATCTCCACTCACTGTCATGGTGGTCTTCTATGAAACAGCCAACTTCCGCTATGACAGGCCCAGAGAAAGCTGGACACGGACACCCTGGTCTCTGTGCTCTTCTGTGTTGTGACCCCTATGTTAAAGCTCATCATTCACAGCCTGAGAAGCAAAGAGGTCCAGAGTGCCCTGAGGAAGCTTGCTGGGAGACAGACTGTATAGTGAGATTAGAACTAGATGATGGTTTCATTCTAGGAAATGTCTTAGTTGTAGAAATATGTGAACTCTTCAGCAGCAATTACAAGAGCGCTCTCTCCATACACATTGTCTCATGACCACTGTGGTGCCCCTCCAACCAGGGGAAGCACACTGTGCTAAGTATGTGACACATTGTGACCTCACCTGGGTTCTCTAATCCACAGGTATTTCAGAATATTTTTATTACTTTTCTCTCCATAAAAATCCTATACCCAAAGCAGTCAATCTCCTTTCCCCCAATATTGCATCTCTAGCCAACACTAGTGAATGTGAATTGCTATGTGCAATGTGACTTTGACTTGCATTTTCCTAATGGATCTTCATTCTAAGTTTTAAATAAACACCATTTCTGTGTTTCTCCTTCACATGTGGAAAGACCCATGTATACACTCGAGTTTTGTGGATATTTTTAATGAAGTAATACCATATACGCCTTTTTGATCTGACTCCTTTTACTTAGGATGTTTGCAATTTTAAGTTATATTGTAGCTTGTATCAGTATTTTAGTTTCTTCCTTTTTATTGTGACTGATTTCCATCTTATGAAAATGCCACATTTCTTTGTTCATTTCCCACTGGATAGTAATTTGTACTTTGTGTCTGTGTGGGTGTCGTACTGCAGATTTAACCAGGAGCCTCCTGCACACAAAATAATGTTCTACCACTAAGCCAAAGCCCAACCCTTTTAAAAATTTTGTTTTGAGACAGGGTCTTGTAAATTTTCCCAGGTTGTCCCTGAATTTGTGATCCTCCTGCCTCAGCTTTTTGAGTAGCTATATTAAAGACCTGCCTGGTCATTTTCACTTTTTGATTAATATGAATAAGATTTGTATATATAATATGAACATTATATATAATATGAACATTATATGAACATTCATGTACAAATCATTGGTGGACAACTTTTTTTAATTATCTTGAGTTTGTAAGTAGGTGTGGAAGAGGTGGATCGTTAACTCCATATTTAACTTTCTGAAGAAGTTCCAGATCATTTTCAGACCAGTGAAACCAGCTTACCTTATTATTAAGAGTGGTGAATAAAGCTTCTGATTTCCTCACTCCCTTAACAACACATAATTATCATTCCTTTTATTGTGATGACCCTGGAATGTGTGAAGTGCTTCATCAAATGTGCTTTAGCTTTGCCTTTCCCTGATGGCTAATCATTCTAAGATCTTTTAGGAGTACTGTTAATGTGCCTCTCCTAAGCATGAGGAAAACCCCATTGTATTATGGGAAATTTTAAGTTTTAGATACTTACCTCTTTATCTAATACTTTTATTTTTATTTTTGTGCAGTAAAATACTACAAGACTTTCAAGCTAGTTGTCTTTTCTCCATCTGTGCCCGAAAGAGCTGTTTGATGACTCTTTTTTTCCCCTACTTATAAACTCCATAGCAAACAATTTCTTCACCAGGTCATGAGCATCAGCAGGATCATAAAATTAAGGGGCACAAAGTCATACAGAGTTTAGTAAGGGTTTGGCCCTTAGCAGGAGTGAATCAGCTTAAGATAGTGGGGATGCTTTTAATATTGTGGCTTCTGATATTTGTCCATCTGGCAAAGTATGTAACATGAAAAAAAAACTTCATATGCCATGCGAAATCCATCCCAATAAGTGTACACCCACCCTGACCCCTTCTCTCCCTAGTGGGAAGAGAAGGCAGTCTTGAGGTTTCAGCCACCCACAACTTCTTAGCAGAAATCTCACTCTGAACTTCGCTCACCCACATCCCAGAAGAGAGAGGATGCTGATCTTCTCGCTGCATGCTGGGAACAGGTGATTGCCAAGACATTAATGAATCCAACAGCGAATTAACTGCTCTCCATTGTTGCAATTGAACTCAAGCCATTGCCCTTGAGTTGTGTTTGCACACTGAGGAGTCCCAGAGCAGCTGCAGAGAAAAGGCTTGATGCATATTCTTAACACGTCGGCCCCAGACCTCTATAAATGTCCATCACAGAAAAATGAATTGTGAGAGATCAGAGGATTTTGACTCCTTCATGAGGCCACAGATATGCGACAGGCAACTTTCAGAATAACAGGTCCGTTTTGTGGTGAATGGAGACCAACAGCCAGTTTTACCAAGAGCTTTCTTTGCAGCCCAGGTGCTCGTATGGAGAGCAGCAAGGGCCACACCAAAACCAGAAATCTACACCTCTCTGTAAGAGTTTCTGGTAAGTAGTTTATTTACCATCACAATTTTCAAAAACACTATCCCAGAATCAGGATATACCTACACTTTAAAAACATATTACAGAATATTGTACATATTTTCATTACCATTTTGATGGCATTTATGTAATGACCTATCGTAGCACCTTTTCTATGTGTGTCTAAGTCTCCACAATACTACTTGTATTGCCAGAGTAGAAATAACTTTAGAGGTTATCACAAAACCTGAGGGATTTAGCATGATGCCTCCAGTACTGGAAGAAAACCCAAAACATGACCAGAAACCCTGGGATGCCTAAATTCCTTAAGTGAGATGATGTGTGTGGAAAATTACTTATGGTAAACAATAGATAATGCTAAGTGTTAATCCTCTGCTTTTGATGAGCAGGACAAAAAAGAATAATTTTTAGGGAGAAAGTATAGGGACACATTCCCATTATGATACAATATAGCATAACAATAGACCTACCTAAATATCTGTTTAAATAAAAATCATTATTGTAGAAGAAGTTATGTTTAGAAACGTTATGTTTATTCATTCACTAACTAGGGATTTTCATCTTAATCTTACAACAGATGGATGCTTGGGGAGGGGAGTTACAAGCAATTTATTAACTGTAATAAATCCCTAAAGCTTGTGAGTAATCTACTTCATACAAAACCCCCCTCCTTTAGAAATATTATATTTTGGGGTCACTCATAAGTGACTTCATTCTCGGTCACCTGATTTTGAGATGACTCATTGGGAAAGAAAGATGCAGAGCTGCTTGTTCTGTGGGAACTGAGCCGATGGTCTCCATAAGGGATATGTTTAGGAGACAAGAGACACTGAGTTCCTCAGAAGCCGCTGGGCTATGCTGCCTCACTTATGCCCACAGAGGCTTTATTTTTCTCAGCAAGATATCTGAACCAGAACCACTGAACAGAAATGTCCTCTCGCCTCTGTCAAATCTCTGTTAGATCCTTTAGGTCCCACACAGTACCATCTTTAAAGAATCTTTTAAAAACTCTGCTCAATTGATGTACTTGACAGATCTTCTGCATTCTTCAAACTTTTACTGAGTGCACATTTACACAAGGTGTTGCCCTAGTGTTTAGAACACAATTGAGAAGCCCAATTAGGACCTGGAGGAGCGCATATTCAAGATGGAATGAGGGGCTTTGACAAGTATTAAGTGCTCCATTCCCAGAGCTGCCCAAGCAAACACTAAGGGAAAATAATGATAATTTTTAGATTGCATAGAATTGTTACCAAGTTTCCCGCACATATTGAGTTCATCTTCTCATTAGATTGTAAGTTGGTTGAAGGACAGTGTCAGAGACCAGCTTCAACAGGGGGTCTCAGGAGACGAACATATGGTGAGGAGTCGGCGAAAGAGAGGGTGGAGAAACAACACAGACACCAAAGTGAAGGTGTTGATCCCAATTTTACTTGTGAAGTTCATCATATATACTTTTCATTTTGGAAGGCTTACAGTACTTTGTGGTTACAAAACAGGACTTATTATTCAAACAAAATAAAATATTACGTAGCTACAATTAGAATAGAAGAATGTATCTTGGCTTATGCATAAGTAAGCATTTGTACTATCAGTTCGAGTTTTGCTTTGAGCTGTTTCTGCTTAGTTAACTTTTAATAATAGTTACAAATGTCCCAAACTATTGGCCTATACCTTGAGTATTCTTTCTTGACTTACTGACTGGAACCAGTGCCATGGTTACGGCAAGTAGTTGATTTGTTATTACTTTTAATCAAACAAAAGTAAGAGCACAAACCATTGTGCACAGGAACAAGAACAAGTTGCCCAGTACTAAGCACTAATCTATCTTCTTAACATTAATGTTGCTCCTCTAGATTTTAATTTAATTACTCAAAAACTTACTTGACAGGAATAAAGGGAGTTTTTCTTTAGACATTAAAAATTTACACTCGACAGCTGAATCATTGCATTTAGAGCAAACAGATCTATGCTTTAGAAGTAGTTGCATTAATTGGGAAAGTCATAATTTTTCCTTTATACTTAATGGTCATATGAGAAATCAGAGCTATACTTATTAAAGGAATACAAAAACAAATCAGCGCATTTCCAGAAACATACTGCTCTCCTCCAGAGGATGGACTCCTTGCGCCATCCACCTCAGTAGGGCCTTGCCAGTTCCTGAGTCAAGGGAGGTGCGCAGCAGGACAGGGGATTAGATCTTATCCTCTTAGGTTTCTTAGTAGATCTGGCTTAGTACTAAATTAGACCCTGTATAGGAACAAAATTGGTTTGAATTGAAACTAACCACTACCAAGAAAAGAAATTTTAAAATTCTAAATGGAAAATAGAAATTTTTATTTTGAAGAATTTTATAACTAGAAGGCTCTGACATATCGTAAGAGGTAATAATTTGTCTTCCCTTTCCCCTTTATGCTAGAAGAAGCACAGGTGAAATAAAAAGAACTGAAAGAGCTGGCACAGTGGTGCATGCCTGTAACACAGCAGCTCAGGAGGCTGAGGCAGGAGGATAGTGAGTTCAAAGACAGCCTCAGCAAAAACAAGGCACCAAGAAACTCAGTGAGACCCTGTCTCTAAATAAAATATAAAATAGGGCTGTGGATGTGGCTCAGTGGTCAAGCCCCTGAGTTCAATCCCCGGTAACTGCCTCTCTACACCCCGGCCCCAAAAAAACAGAACTGAAAGAGATGTTAAATGCTGAATTGAGTCCGGAATCTCCAAGACAGGAGGGAGGCTTATTCCTGGTGAATTTGTTAAGATTTTAAACCTACCAGTTAGGGGTAAGGGCATCCCTGCATGTTAGGTGAAAGAGCCCAGCCTCCCCAAAGTGTGTCCTTGGACCAGCATCACTGGGAACACTTGGAACTCACTGACTGAGGCCAACTGTTCTGCACAATGACCTCTGATCTTTCCCTGGGCTCCAAGCACCCACACCACATGGAAGGATATGAGGACAACTGTGGGCCAGGCCAGATAGCTCATAGGTTTCACAGTAATAAATTTACATTGCCACAAGCACCTGAAATCATTCAGATATTTTTTCTGAATAAATTGACCTTGTACTGTGTGTGTGTGTGTGTGTGTGTGTGTGTGTATTAAGCAATTTACTGAGAAACATGAAAATTGGATTTAAAAATTTTAATCATTGCTTGTGCTATTGAGATCAAATAGGAATCATTGTTTCCCTGATGTGCATAAGGGTTTTCATGATCACACCATTCTTCCTCGTTTTGGTCATGCTCATTTTTCTTTTTTTCATTTGAGGAAATGAATCTCTAAGGTTAGTCAGCAAAACATTTGATTTATTGCCAAAGCAAAAAAAAAAATTCTTCTTTTAAGACTCTATACTTATTTATTTTATTTTGTTTATATTTAGATTTTAAAATTAGTTGTGTTTAACTGAAGCACCGACTTTCTATTGAAATTTAAATACTTTAAGCTACTTAAGGCCCTGAGATTTGGAATTTTAATGAAAGCTGTGTTGGCCTATTAATCATGGGCAATGAATTATTAGAACCAAAGACAAGAATGTCTGGGCATTGAAGATAATAATACAGTTTACTAATATATGGTATGATCATCAGGTAACAAAGTATCACTACAAATAATAGTTATTACATGATAAATTTTCTGAGTCAATTTCTTTTTTGTTTCTTAAATCATAATTGTTAATACATATTAAATGTACAAATTAATTTACATTATGCAAATTAAAGGGATTCATTGATGTTTCCCTACTTACATTAATATATTGTGCACTAACATCAATTCTTTTTTCTGTAAAATGGGGTAATAGGTTATC
Source organism: Ictidomys tridecemlineatus (assembly GCF_052094955.1). NCBI lineage: Eukaryota > Metazoa > Chordata > Mammalia > Rodentia > Sciuridae > Ictidomys > Ictidomys tridecemlineatus. The sequence continues at coordinate 160,184 of NW_027524873.1, forward strand.
TTATAGGTTGTTGTGTAAACCAAATAAGTTAATGCATGTAAAAGTCTTTTAAGCATTTAATACGTGTTAGGTATTTTTATCTAATGTGTGTCTCTATTCGTTACTCAATTTTAAAAATCCTGATTGATTTGGGTATGTAATATTTCATCTTTTCAAAGAAATTCACTGTTTTGATAGAATGGATTATCTGAAATTCAATCTAATTTTTACAGAAAACATGCCACTTTTAAACTACATTAAACAAGGTTTTTAAAGTCAGGCATTTATGTGTATTGAAGCAATCTAAGAAGACTCACATTCAAATTATTTTTCTATGAAATATGCCCTAGATGATTATGATGATTATGGTTATTATTATTGCAGAGCAGAGGGTTTACTATTAAGTTGATCTAATTCCTATGCTGCATTATATAAATTCTAAGGAGAAAGCACATTTTGTGTCACAAAGTGTCATTCATGAATTATGATTGTTAATAATGGATTCTAATGGTGACCATGATGATGATTCAATCTAATGCCCTACATTAATAAAGAGCATAGAGGATAAGAAAAATTATTTCTGTATCATCCTTCACCCTACCCCACACCCGTGACCTACAAGAAATTAGCCAGTAATACCAAGGAAAAACTTATATGTAGATAAAATTATATAAACATACATTGGGAGATTTTTTAAATGCCCCATGAAATTGTCCCTCCTGAACTGACTTTTATATTTAAGACCTTTACAATAGCAGTATGCACAACTTCAGAGATTGTATTTTTAAATCCCTGAACATTTACGTTTAGTTTTCCCTTTTACACATCCACAGACTATGTACCAATTTCCCATAGTAAAATCTGCTGGAACTGCCTTCTATGTGGAATTTTATTTCTTTTCCTGAAAACTTCTAGATATCTACCTATAAAAGAAATTGTCATATTGATCTTTTTGATAATGGGAGTTAAAAGAAAGTACATGTCACTGATTTCTAAATGATTTGAAGTTCATCCAGGTAGTTGATAGAGAAAACAGAGAACGTAAGAAATGTCAAGTACATGTAGCTTCCAGCTCCATTTCAAAGTAGATTTATTGTAAATCAATGCTAATAAGGTAATCTCTTGTTTAGGGAAATTATTTAGAGAAAGCGATACCTACAACTGACCTAGATAGTGTGGTGTTTTTAGTCATTTCTGCATAAACTTTTACTACAATTTTCGTGAACACCAAGTATCACAAGAATCCCTACTTTCTCTATTTCCTTCTCTACTTTCTCTATTCTCCTGGGGGATTTCATATTCACCCTTTGCTCTAACAGGTGCCTTCAAGACAATGACTCCCAAATCCACACCTGCAGTTCTAGGCTGTCTGTGAAGGGCATTTCCACGTGTTTATCCCACAGATAACTCACATTCAACATTACTCAAATCAAATCCACCAAAGTCTCCTCTACATCTGTTATTCCTCACATATTCCTGTTTTCCTGAGTGATCCCACCAGCTAGCCAGCCTGCCAAAACTGATTTGTTGTCCTTACCGTGTACTCTTCAACTAGGACTTTAAAGTTCTCCATATCCTTCTCCATGAGGGCTTCAGAGATTTTCTCCCACCTTCAACACAGCACATCTTCAGATACAGACCACTTCATTTTTATCTTGTTTTAGCACTCAGATCACTTTTTTTAACTAAACAGGTGTGTCTAAAACCTGGGGAACCAGGTTTCACAGTTATCGACCCCTTCTCCTTGGACTCACACGCACAATTCCATGAGTGGGTCTATCTGCTTTTTCTAGACCTAGAGATCTGATGATTTTCTAAAACCCAGTCTATCTCCCTCCAGATGTCCCTGTTTTCAGTCTGCACTCACCTTAAAGAGATTTATGGTCCCCTATTGTTGATACTCTGCAATCATTGATGTCCATGCTCATCTCCAAGCCTGGCCTCCAGAGACACACCTGGGCTATCTGGTGGCCCATGGCATGGTGGGGGGTGGGACGTTCTCTGAGGTTTCTATTCCCAAGTACCTTGCTTAGAAATCAGGCCTGACATAGCTTCACAGAGCCTAGTACCGGCCCCATAGGCTGATACCCTGCAACCTCCCCTGAAGTAGCAGGCTCCTCAGAATGACCCAGGGCTTGGCAGCATCCACTGGTACTATCCTACCAGCCTCTTGAAGACTAGCTGGAGTCTCCATAGAAACAGGGTCCATCTCTATGGAAATGGGCTCCCTCCTCCCACCCTAGTGTGATGCAGCTCTCAGAGAAGCTCAATAGTGAGAGTCTTTCCATTTATAGCAATTAGGATAACTAAGTGTTCTGAGCTTGCTGAGCCTTAGATGGCAGATTCCTGCTATATTCTTTGAGATTTCTGCCATCAATGTTGCCTGAGATGCCAACTTGCCATCCCACTAACTATAAGACAGTGTTCTCAGTCAAGACCAATCCCACCACCAATAACACACACACACACACACACACACACACACACACACACACATACACATGCACACGCCCATCCATCATGGTGAGAAAGGCTTTCAATCTGTGATACAGACCGAATGCACACACCAATCACATTCACTGCTTCAAACAGATCGTGATCAGGAAACAACTTATGTCACTTGTAAAATGTGATATGTCCTGGACTATCACTGTGGTAAAAAAAGAAGTAGCGAAATGCAAAAAAAAAAATGGGAGAAAATACTTAACCACTTAGAGACCTAAAAAAATATTTAGATGTGGTTCCAACCAATCCTGAGTTAAAAATCATCTTGAAAAAATGCTTTCATTTCTATTTATCAATTTACTTACTTACTTACATACTTACTTACTTACTTACTTACTTACTGCAGTACTGGGGATTTAACCCAGTGGCACTCTACCATGAAGCTATATCCCCAGCCCTTTCAATTATTTGGGGCGGGGAATCTTGTAGAGTTTCAAATTTATGATCCTCCTGCTGTAGTCTCCCAAGTACCTGAGATTACCGGCAGGTACCACTCTTCCCCATTAATTACTTATTTTTAAAATAAGGCTATTTTTAAAAATTGAACTAAAATTTGTACTCAAAGAATGCACAGATCTAAAGTGTACAGGTTTATAATATTTTACATATATGTGAACTACCAAAAATCAGGAAATAAAACATTTCCATCACTTTAGAAAATTCCTTCATGCTTCAACTGATATCACCCCTGAGCTCCAAAAAAAAAAAAAAAGACCACCATTATTACTTGACCATTATAGCTGTTTTACTAATTTTTGAACTTTATTTAAAGGAAACATACAGTATATATTTTGTACCTGGCTTCTTTCACCCAGAAAATTTTTTTTTTAGATTTGTCAATGTTATTAATGTTCCAGTATTTGTGTTTCTAAAGTAACTGAATTATTCCACTGCATGATAAACCGTGATTTGTCTTCTGTCCTTCTGCTGAAGGCATAATATTAGTTTGAGTTATTATGAATTTTTACACAAAAATTTTTGTGAACTGTGCATTAATTTCCTTGTAAATATGCTAGGAATGGGATTGTTTTGAATAGAATAACTACATATTTAACTAAATTAGAAATTACTAAATATTTTTGAAAAGTAAGTGTATAGACTTCAAATTTCACCTTGAGTATCTATTGAAATAGCTAGAAAGCATGTTGTTTTCATCATTATAGTAACCAAAAAGAGCAGAAGAAAATGCAAATTAATGACTTTCCTTGACTTTATTAGGGATGAAGATTATAAGGCCAACAACTAACTGAAGTCTGGGGAGAGATAAGCAACCAAAATAATCCAGGCATTTTTTTTAACTATGGGAGAACCCACTAGATACATAGGAGTTTATTTATAAAAAACACTAAAATAAAAAATAGTTAATGGAGTGCTAAAGACTAAGTATAGACTGGTTTAAGAGCATAAAGACCCAGAGGACTATGGACATAAGATGTTTCTATTTTTTCTTTTTCTCCATGGATTCCACCAAATGCTCCCAGGAAGATAGGGAGATATTCTGAGAAAGTGTCTTTAACGGTATCATTTCTTGGATAGGTGGAGGGACAAAGAGCAGCAACAGCAGCCAAAACTCCTCCCAGACCCATTTCCTGATTTTTTGCATAGAACAAAAGCTGTAATCTTCAGGGGCAAGAGTAACAGAAACTGTTACATTAGGACACTGAAAGGAGAACCTTTGTAGCTATGAAAAGGAACAGGCCGAAATGTCTAACGTCGGGAGGAATAAGAACTAGGCTCAGCCGTATTGCTAGAAAGTGGGTCACTGTGAAGGCCATATCCCTGTGACTGAGTTTACAGTACCTAAGGCAGGGCTTCGTGGAAACATCAGAAATCCCTTCTCTGTTTCCCACTAGTCCACTAAAATGAATTGACTGAAAATAACAGTAGAATACAGCTGAGAATTCTTCAAGAAATAGATTATCTCTGAGGAACAGTAAAAATAGAATATACAAAAGCAAGCAGGGAACAATATTAACAAACTCAATTCAGCCATATAGAATAAGGATAACATTACAGTCAATTGAGATCAATCCCAGAATGCAAGGCTGGTTCAACATTCAAAAATTCAATCAACCAAATTTTCATAGTAACAGACTAAATAAGAAAAAATATATATCATTTCAATAGATGCAGAGAAAATAAGAAAATTCAATATCTATCTATGATAAAAAACTATAACTAAATGAAACTAGGGGCAAAGTCCAGTGGTAGAGTGCATGCTTAGTATGCAAAAGGCTCTGAATAGAAAACCCAGCACACATACACCAAAAAAACAAAAAAACAAAAAACAAAACTACTAGTAAAAAATGGATAGACATTTTCTAACTTGATAAAAGGCATTGAGTAAATGTAATGTGCCAGTTACATAGCTTATATTATCTCAAAACTTTTTTCAGCAGTTGTGAAATAGACATCATTAATATCCTAAGCAAGGAACTAACTGAGGAATAGAAATGAGCTGACTTTTTACAAACAACATCTAGTAAACAACAGATGGATTTAAATCCACATCTATCTGGACCAAGAGCCTACTGTTTTACTATAATATTTTTCATTTAAGATTGAAAAAAAAAAACAGAAAATTTAGTTCAAAACAATGGATCACGGATTAGCATGGGTAACATGATAGAAAATCAGTAATTGTATCAATCATTTTTTTTCAAGGAATGTAATGTTTGGTGAGGTAAATCTTATAATTCAAAAGAAGAAAAATACCTAAGTATATATCATTTGTCAAAATTTCTTGTATCTTATAAAACTTAAAAAAATAAAAGTTTCTACTTAAAAAATACATCAATGTATTTAAAAGCAGGTGACTTATAATTTTACTTTTAAGAAATAATCAGAGATGATCACAGATACATATGTATGAAAGTTTCTATTCCAATATTTATGATAGTAAATGGAATGGAAGGTTTCTATGTTCAATAAATAGGGAGATATTTTCTTAATTTCACATTAGGAAAGTAAGATTACAAGGCAAACAACTAAATAGAGTACAACAATATTGGGAAATTTTGCTTTGGATATTTTAAAGATAGATAGAGGTAGAAAGGGATGAATGCAAAGAGAGCTTTGATTTTGTGACCTGTTCTATTCTTCTGAATAACTTTCTGAATTTTCTTCATTTTTCCACAATGAAAATTTATTACTTGAAATAACAGACATACAAAAAAGAATTCATCACAGTGAAGCACAGTGTTAGGAGGGAGATACTGCAGATTCAATGAGACACAGGGGTTGATAGCTGGTTGTGCATTTTGAACAAGTCTCCATTTATTCTTACAAAAGAGCACCCATGCAAAAGTCTGTGAGAAGTTATGCTCTCTCTAAAGTCACTCCTATACTTCTCTTTCCAGAGTCCAGGCATCTCTGTATACAATATTATTTGCCATGTTGCTGCAGATTAACAAGCCTGTTTGGGGTGTTCTCAGTCCTTTCTCATCATGGTCTCTTTTTCTCTGTTTTGTAGCTATGACAACATTGGAAATGAGCATTCAATAATTTGTCATTGAATTCATATTCTTGGGATTTTTCAACCACTCCAACCTACAGGGCTGGTTCTTTCTGCTCTTTCTAGTCATTTACCTGACTACTCTCCTGGGGAACATGCTCATAATAGTGGCCACCAGGGTCAGTACTTCTCTCCACACTCCAATGTACTTTTTCCTCAGCAATTTGAGCTTTTTGGACGTCTGCTAAATTGAAGACCATATGGTGACTCTACCTGGGCAGTTGTCTTTTTTTTTTTTAAGAGAGAGTGATAGAGAAGAGGAGAGGAGAGGAGAAGAGAGGGGGGAGAGAGAGAGAGAGAGAGAGAGAGAGAGAGAGAGAGAGAGAGAGAGAGAGAGAGAGAATTTTTAATATTCATTTTCTAGTTCTCGGTGGACACAACATTTTTGTTGGTATGTGGTGCTGAGGATCGAACCCGGGCTGTACGCGTGCCAGGCAAGCGCACTACTGCTTGAGCCACATCCCCAGCCCAATTATCTTTAAGATGCTCATCCATCATCCCAATTGTCACCAGACTCTTAATTGGGGTCTGATCCTAGAACGCCTCTGGTAAGAGTATAAAATATATCCCAGGAGAGTATAAGGGTCACACCATAATAAAAGGTAAATATTTTACTGTATTTTGTTAATAGGAGCCTTAATAATATATAAGAGAATTTGTTTGAGTCTTCTAGACCAAAGAAGTCAGGAAATATTGCAGGATCATCTTGAATGCAGTCACAGGGATATAATCACCAGAAATGTTAGGGCCAAGGATTTTCCTGAGCCACGGGGAGTGGCTATTAGACTCTCTTTGGTTGATGGACTGAAATCTGGACTCAGTGTTTGCTTAAGTTCGATGACCAATATGATCCTGGAATAATGGAGAGGATGGTGATCAGAAATAAATAAGGTGTTGGATGGCGTGTTATGTGACCCCTTCCCTGGCCTCACAGCTGGATCTGGAGGAGGGCCTGGAGCACCAGGCTTCGCAAAGGCCTCATGGACATGCGTTCAGAAGGCAGCACCAGATCCTTGTGAAACCCACAGCCACTGTCCTCGGCAGCCTGGAAAGACATTAACAGATGGCATCGTTGAAACGGGCTTCCTTATTTCAGTGGGGATAAGGGGACCCTGAAGTAGAAGAGGCCATGTGGTGAACCAGTGATCAGAACATTTGAATCTGTAGAGATTTTTGACAGTGGTAAATGATCGTGGTATTTATAGATGGGAAAAAATGGGCACCCTCCTAGAATAGTGCCTGTCCCCTGTAATGTGAAACTCTTCTTTTCACACTTCATTGGTGCATTGTAGTGGTCCATAATGGTGGGATTTGCTGACACATATTTGAACATGCACACAAAATAACCGTGAATTTTGGCCAATATCATTCCAATATTTCTCTTTTTCTCACCTCCTCTTCTGGTTCCTTGACTCTACTGATCTTCCTTAAACTTTCATGATGAGACTCCCTTCCCAGCTTTCCTTCCTTTTCCCCCTCTAGCTTTAACAGAGAAAAAACATACGGCTCTTAACTTTCTGAGTTGCTTATTTCTCTTAATGTTCTGAAGATCCATCCATCTTCCAGCATGACATAATTTCGTTCTTCTTTATGTCTGAATGAAATTCCTGTGTGCATATACCAGATGTTCTTAATCCATTCGTCCACTGATGTCACCTCGGCTGGTTCATGGGCATGTATGTGTCATTATAGTATGATGACTTCGATCTGCTGTGATAAATATCAAGCAGAGGTAGAGCTGGGTCACAGGGTGGTCCATGGCTACTCCTGAGGAGCCTCCATCCCGATTTCCGTGATGGTTGTGCTGATTTACATGCCCACCAACAGGGTGAGAGTGCTCCTTTCTCTCCAATTCTCTCCTTGTCACACTCATTTCTGTTTGTATTCTTGGTGGTTGCCTTTGTCACTGAAGTGAAATGAAATCTCAGGGTAGTCTTGACTTGCAAGTATTTTCATATATTTGTTGTCCACTCACATATTTTCTTCTAAGACATGTCTGTGTAGTTCATTTAGTTTCCCATTTGGTAATTGGGTTATATGATAATTGGGTTATTTAATAATTGTGGGTTTGATGTTAAGTTTTTTGAGTTCTTTATTAATATTATGAATAATCATCCTCTTTTAAAAGAGCCCCTCATAAAGATTTTCTCTCTTTCGGTAGGTTCTCTCTTCATATTCCAATTGTCTCCTTTGCTGTGCATAACCTTCTTAATTTCATGTCATCCTATTAGCTAACTTTTGGTGTTACCTCCTGAGCTTTGGCATCCTATTGAGAAAGTCATTGCCTCTGCCTGTAGTTTGGAGTATTGACTTTGTTTTTTCCTAGAAACTGCATAATTTCTGGTCTAGTGCCTGGGTCTTTAATGCATTTTGAGTTGATTTTTTGCAGGTGAGCAATAGTTCAGGTCTCATTCTTCTGCATTTGGACAGGGGGGTAGAAGGACTGTTTCAGAGAGTATATTTTAAAGACTGGGGTGCAGAAGAACTGTTGCAGAGAGCAGAAGTTGGAGACTGAGGTGCAGAAGGACTGTTACAGAAAGCAGAGTTTGGAGACTGGGGTGCAAAAAGATCATTGCAGAGAGCAGAGTTTTCAGACTGAGGTGCAGAAGGACTGTTGCAGAGAGCAGATGTTGGAGACTGGAGTACAGAATGACTTTTGCAGAGAGCAGAGGTTGCAGACAATGGTGCAGAAGGATGGTTGCAGAAAGCAGAGGGTAGAGTCTGGGGTGCAGAAGGACCATTGCTGAGGTCAGAGTTTGAGAACTGAGGTGCAAAAGGATTGTTACAGAGAACAGAAGTTGAAGACTCTGGTGCAGAAGGACTCTTACAGAGAGCAGAGGTTGAATACTGCAAAACAGAAGGACTGTTACAGAGAGCATAGGTTGGAGACTGGGCTGAAGAAGAACTGTTTGAGAGAGCAGATGTTTGAGTCTGGGGTTCAAAACGACTGTTCCAGAGAGCAGAGAATGGAGACTGGGGTATAGAAAGACTGTTGCAGAGAGCAGAGGTTGCAGACTGAGTTGCAGAAGGACTGTTACAGAGTGCAGAGTGTGAGGACTTGGATGGAAAACGACGCATACAGAAAGCAGAGTTTTGATACTGGGGTGCATAAGGACCCTTACAAAGAACAAAGTATGGAAACTGCGGTACAGACGGACTTTAATAGAGAGCAAAATTTAAAGACTGGGGTGCAGAAGAACTGTTATAGAGAACAGAGTTTGGAGACTGGGGTGCAGAAAGATTGTTGGGTTGAGCAGAGTATGGAGAATGGAAGGTAGAAGGACTGTTGCAGAGAGCAGAATTTGAAGACTGGGATATAGAAGGACTGTTGCAGAGAGCAGATGTTAGAGACTTCGGTGCAGAAAAACTGTTGCAGAGAGTAGACGTTGGAAACTGGGGTTCAGGAATCTTACAGAGAGAAGAGGTTAGAGAATGGGGCGAAGAAGGCCTGTTCTAGAGAGCGGAGTTTGGAGACTGGGGTGCAGAAAGACTGTTAGAGAGAGCAGAGTTTGGAGACTGGGTTGCAGAAGGATCTTACAAAGAGCAGAGGTATGAGAATGAGGTGCAGAAGGACTGTTGCAGAGAGCAGAGGTTGGAGACTGGGGTGCAGAAGGACTGTTACAGAGTGCAGAGTTTTGAGACTGAGGTCACATAGGACTGTTGAAGAGAACAGAAGTTGGAGACTGGGGTGCAGAAGGACCTTTGCAGAGAGAAGAGGTTGGAGAGTGAGGTGCAGAATTATTGTTACAGAGAGCAGAGTTTAGAGACTGGGTTGCAGAAGGACTGTTTCAGCGAGCAGAGGTAGGAGACTGGTGTGCAAAAGGATCTTACAGAGAGTGAAGGTTGGAGACTTGGGTGCAGAAGGAAGACTCCGGTTCAGAAGGACTGTTACAGAGTGCAGAGGCTGGAGACTGGGGTGATGAAGGACTGTTACAGAGAGCAGAGGTTGGAGACTGGGGTGCAGAAAAACTGAAAGAGAAAGCAGATGTTGGAGACCAGGGTGCAGAATGACCGTTACAGAGAGAAGAGGTAGGAGACTCCGGTTCAGAAGGACTGTTACAGAGAGCAGAGTTTAAAGACTGGGGTGCAGAAGGCCTGATAGAGAAAGCAGATGTTGGAGACTGGAGTGCAGAAATACCGTTATAGAGAGCAGAAGTAGGAGACTCCGGTTCAGAAGGACTGTTACAGAGAGCAGAGGTTGGAGACTGGGGTGTACAAGGACCGTTGCAGAGAGCGAGGTTGAAGACTGAGTTGCAGAAGAAATGTTGCAGAGAGCAGAGGTTACAGACTGGGGTGCAGTAGGCTTGTTGCAGAGAGTAGAGTTTAGAGACTGGGACGCAGAAGGCCTCTTACAGAGAGCAGTGGTCGGAGTTTAGGATGCAGAAGGCCTGTTACAGAGAGCAGAGGTTGGAGACTGGGGTGCAGAAGGACTGTTACAGAGAGCAGAGTTTGCAGACTGGGTTTCAGAAGGGTTTTACAGAAAGCAGAGATTGAAGACTGAGGTACAGAAGGACTGTTACAGAGAGCAGAAGTTGGAGACTGGGGTGCAGGAGGATTGTTGTAGAGAGCAGAGTTTTCAGACTGAGGTACAAAGAGCAGATGTTGGAGACTTGGGTGCACAAGGACTGTTGCAGCGAGGAGAAATTGAAGACTGGAGTGCAGAAGGATCGTTGCAGAGAGCACAGGTTGGAGACTGGGGTACAGAAGGACTGATATAGAAAGCAGAGTTTGGAGACTGTGTTGCAGAAGGCCTGTTACAGAGAGCAGAGTTTGGAGACTGGGGTGCAGAAGGACTGTTACAGAGAGCAGAGTTTGGAGACTAGGTTGCAGAAGTATGTTACAGAGAGCAGAGTTTGGAGACTGCGGTGCACAAGAACTGATACAGAAAGCAGAGTTTGGAAACTGGGGTGCAGTAGGACCCTTACAGGAGCAGAGGTTGGAGACTGCAGTACAGAAGGACTGTTACAGAGAGCAGAGGTTCGAGACTGGGGTTGAGAAGAACTGTTTCAGAGAGCAGATGTTGGAGTCTGCGGTGCAAAATGACTGTTGCAGAGAGCAGAGAATGGAAACTGGCGTGTAGAAGGACTGTTGCACAGAGTAGAGGTTGCAGACTGAGTTGCAGAAGGACTGTTACAGCGGGCAGAGTTTGGAGACTGTGGTGGAAAACGACGGATACAGAAAGCTGAGGTTGGATACTGTGGTGAATAAGGACCCTGACAAAGAACAAAGGTTGGAGACTGCGGTACAAAAGGACTGTGACAGAGAGCAGAGGTTGGAGACTGGGGTCAAAAATAAATGTTTTAGAGAACAGAGTTTTGAGATTGGGGTGCAGAAGGATAGTTGCAGAGAGCAGAGTTTGGAGACTGGGGTTCAGAAGGAACATAAAAGAGAGCAAAGTTTGGAGACTGTGGTACAGAAGGACTTTTACAGAGACCACAGGTTGAAGACTGGAGTGCAGTAGTTCTTTTAAGAAAGCACAGGTTGGAGACTGAGGTGCAGAAGGACCCTTACAGAGACCAGAGGTTGGAGACTGCGGTACAGAAGGACTGTTTCAGAAAGCAGTGGTTGGAGACAGGTGTGCAGAAAAATCAGACAGACAGCATAGGTTGAAGACTGGGGTGCAGAAGGATTGTTGCTGAGAGCAGAGGTTGGAGAATGGGGTGCAGAATGATAGTTAATGAGAGAAGAGAATGAAGACTAGGGTCAAAAGGCCTGTTACAGAAAGCAGAGTTTGGAGATTGGGTTGTAGAAAACCTGTTACTAAGAGCAGAGCTTGGAGACTGAGGTGCGGAAGAACAGTTACAGAGAGCAGAGTTTAAAGACTGGGTTGCAAAAGAATCTTACAGAGAGCAGAGGTTGAAGACTGAGGTACAGAGGGACTGTTACAGAGAGCAAAGGTTGGAGACTGAGGTGCAGAAGCATCTTTGCAGAGAGCAGAGTTTTCAGACTGAGGTGAAGAAGGCCTGTTAAAGAAAGCAGAGGTTGGAGACTGGTGTGTAGAACGACTGTTGCAGAGAGTAGATGTTGGAGATTGGCGTCCAGAAGAATTGTTGCCGACAGCAGAGGTTGAAGACTGGGGTGGAGAAGGACTGCTGCAGAGATTAGAGGTTGGAGATTGAGGTGCAGAAGGACTGTTACAGAGAGCAGAGTTTGGAGACTGGGGTTAAGAAGGACTGATACAGAAAGCAGACCTTGGTGATCTGGGTGCAGAAGGACTGTTGCAGAGAGCAGAGGTTTGAGACTGGAGTGGAGAAGGACTGTTGCAGAGAGAAGATGTTGGAGACTAGGGTGCAGAAGGACTGTTGCAGAGAGCAGAGGTTTGAGACTGGGGTGGAGAAGGACTGTTGCAGAGAGAAGATGTTGGAGACTAGGGTGCAGAAGGACTGTTGCAGAGAGCAGAGCTAGGAGACTGGGGTGCAGAAGGAGTATTGCAGAGAGCAGAGGTTGCAGACTGTGTTGCAGAAGGACTGGAACAAGAGCACAGGATGGAGACTGGGGTGCAGAATAAGTGTTGTAGAGAACAGAGGTTGAAGACTGGGGTGCAGAGGGATCATTGCAGAAAGCAGAGGTTGGAGACTGGGTTTCAGAAGGATCTTACACAGAGAAGAATTAGGACACTGAGGTGCAGAAGGAGTGTTGCAGAGAGCAGAGGTTTGAGATTGGGGTGCAGAAGTACTGTTGCAGAGAGCAGAGGTTAGAGTCTGAGGTGCAGAAGGACTCTTACGGAGACCAGAGTTTAGAGACCGGGGTGCAGAAAGACTGATACAGAAAGCAGAGTTTGGAGACTGGGATGCAGAAATACCGTTACAGAGAGCAGAAGTTGGAGACTGCAGTACAGAAGGACTGTTACAGAGAGCAGAGGTTGGAGACTGCAGTGGAAAAGGACTGTTACAGAGAGCATATTTTGGAGACTTGGGTGAGGGAGGACTGTTGCAGAGAGCAGAGGTTGAAAACTGATATACAGAAGGACTGTTGCAAAGAGCAGAGGTCGCAGAGTGAGGTGCAGAAGGACTGTTAAAGAGAGCAGAGTTTGGAGACTGTGGTGCCGAAGGACTGTTGCAGAGAGCAGAGGTTGAAAACTGGGGTACAGAAGGACTGTTGCAAAGAGCAGAGTTTGCAGAGTGAGGTGCAGAAGGAATGTTAAAGAGAGCAGAGTTTGGAGACTGTGGTGCCGAAGGACTGTTGTAGAGAACAGATGTTGGAGCCTGGGGTGCAGAAGGACTGTTGCATAAAGTAGAGGTTGGAAACTTGGGTGCAGAAGGACTATTGCAGAGAGTAGTGGTTGGAGACTGGGTTGCAGGATAACTGTTACAGAGAGCAGAGGTTGGAGACTGGGTGGAGAAAGACTGTTGCAAAGAATAACATTTGGAGATTGGGGTGCCACAGGACTGTTGCAGAGAGCAGAGGTCGGAGACTGGGGTTCTGAAGCATCGATGGAGAGAGTAGATTATGGAGACTGGGGTATAGAAGGAGTGTTCTAGAGAGTAGAGGTTGAAGACTGAGGTGCAGAAAAACTGTTACAGAGAGCAGTGTTTGGAGACTGGGATGCAGGACTGAGACTGAGAGCAGAGTTTGGAGACTGAGGTGCAGAAGGATCTTACAGAGAGCAGAGTTTGGAGACTGAGGTGGAGAAGGACTGTTACAGAGAGCAGAGGTTAGAGACTGGGGTGCAGAAGGACTGTTAAAGAGAGCAGAGTTCAGAGCCTTGGGTGCAGAAGGCCTGTTACAGAGAGCATAGTTTGAAGACTGGGGTGCAGAAGGACTGTTAAAGAAAGCAGAATTTGGAGACTTCTTTTCAGAAGGATCATACAGAGAGCAGAAATTGGAGACTGAGGTGCAGAAGGACTGTTACAGAGAGTATATGTTGAAGACTGAGGTTTAGAAAGACCATTGCAGAGAGCAGAGGTTGGAGACTGAGATGCAGAAGGACTGTTGTGGAGTGCAGAGGTTGGAGACTTGGGTGTATAAGGACTGTTGCAGAGAGCATAGGTTGGAGATTGGGGTGCAAAAAGACTGTTGCAGACAGCAGAATTTGGAGACTGAGGTGCAGTAGGACTGTACAGAGAGCATAGGTTGGGGTCTTGAGTGCAGAAGGACTTATAGAGGAAGCAGGGGATGGAGACTGAGGTGCAGTAGGACTGTACAGAGAGCATAAGTTGGGGACTTGTGTGCAGAAGGACTGATAGAGGAAGCAGGGGATGAAGACTGGTGTGCAGAGGGACAGTTACAGAGAGAAGAGTTTGGAAACTGCAGTACAGAAGGAGTGTTACAGAGAGCAGAGGTTGGATACTGGAATGGAGAAGGACTGTTACAGAGATCAGATGTTGGAGACTGGGGTGCAGAAAGACTGTTGTAGAGAGGAGGTTGGAGACTGGGGTGCAGAGAGACTGTTGCAGAGAGTAGGGGTTGGAGATTGGGGTGGAAAAGGACTGTTGCTGAGAAAAAATTTGGAGTCTGAGGTGCAGAAGGACTGTTACAGAGAGCAGTGGTTAGAGACTTGAGTGCAGAAGTACTGATACAGAAAGCAGAGATTGGAAACTGTTTTGCAAAAGGACTATTGTAGAGAGCAGATGTTGGAGACTGGGGTTCAGAAAGACTGTTTCATAGAGTTGAGGTTGGAGAGTTGGGTGCAGCAGTACTGTTACAGAGAGAAAAGGTTGGAGAATGGGGTGCAGAATAAGTGTTGTAGAGAACTGAGGTTGGAGACTCGGGTGCAGAAAGACCATTTTAGAAAGCAGAGGTTAGAGACTGGGTTTCAGAAGGACCTTACAGAGAGCAGAGGTTGGAGATTGGGGTGCAGAAAGACTGTTGCGGAGAGAAGAGGTTGGAGTCTGAGGTGCAGAAGGAAAGTTACAGAGAGAAAAGGTTGGAGACTGGGGTTCAGAAAAAATGATAGAGAAAGCAGAGTTTGTAGACTGGGGAGCAGAAGGATCGTTACAGAGAGCAGAGTTTGGAGACTGTAGTACACAAGGACTGTTACAGAGAGCAGAGGATGGAGACTGGGGTGGAGAAGGACTGTGGCAGAGAGCAGAAGATTCAGAGTGAGGTGAATAAGGACTTTTACAGAGAACAGAGTTTTGAGACTGTGTTGCAGAAAGACTGATACAGAAAGCAGAGGTTGGAGACTGGGGTTAAGAAGGACCCTTACGGAGAATAGAGGTTCAAGACTCTTGTACAGAAGAACTGTTGTAGAGAACAGAGGTTGGAAACTGGGGTGCAGAGAGACCATTGCAGAGAGCAGAATTTGGAGACTGGGGTGCAGAAGGAATGTTACAGAGAGAAAAGTTTGGAAAAAGAGGTGCAGAAGGATCTTACAGAGAGAAGAGTTTGGAAACTGGGGTGCAGAAGGACTGATGCAGAGAGCAAAGTTTGGAGACTTGGGTAAAGAAGGATCATTGCAGAGAGCAGAGTGTGGAGACTGGGGCGCGGAAGAAGTGTTATAGAGAGCAGAGGTTGGAGACTTTGGTGCAGAAGGCCTGTTACAGAGATCAGGGTTTGGAGACTAGGGTGCAGTAGGACTGTTACAGAGAGCAGACATTGGAGACTTGATTGCAGAAGGACTGATACAGGAAGCAGAGTTTTGAGACTGGGGTGCCGAAGGACCGTTACAGAGAGAAGTGTTTGGAAACTGAAGTACAGAAGGACTATTACAGAGAGCAGAGGTTAGAGACTGGGGTAGAGAAGTACTGTTGCAGGGATCAGATGTTGGAGACTGGGGTGCAGAAGGACTGTTGCAGAGAGTAGAGTTTGGAGATTGGGGTGTAGAAGAACTGTTACAGAGAGGAGAGTTTGGAGACTGGTTTGCAGAAAGACCGTTGCAGAGAGGTGAGGTGGGAGACTGAGGGGCAGAAGGATTGTTACAGAGTGCAGTTGAAGGTTACTGGGGTACAGAAGGACTGAACCAAAGAGAAGTGTTTAAAGACTGGGGTGCAGAAGGCCTGTTACAGAGAGCAGAGTTTGGAGACTGAGGTAATGAAGGACCGTTAC
Organism: Ictidomys tridecemlineatus; assembly: GCF_052094955.1. NCBI lineage: Eukaryota > Metazoa > Chordata > Mammalia > Rodentia > Sciuridae > Ictidomys > Ictidomys tridecemlineatus. The sequence continues at coordinate 176,169 of NW_027524873.1, forward strand.
AGAGAGCAGATGTTGCAGACTGACGTGCAGAAGGACTTTTTCTAAGAGGAGAGGTTGGAGACTTGGGTACAGAAGGATTCTTACAGAGAGCAGAGGATGGAGACGGGAAAGCAGAAAGAGTGTTACAGAGAGCAGAGTTTGGAGATTGCTTTGCAGAAGAACTGTTACAGAGAATAGCTGTTTGAGACTGGGGTGCAGAAGGCCTGTAACAGAGAGCAGAAGTTGGAGACTGAGGTGCAGAAAGACTGTTGCAGAGAGCAGAGTTTGGAGACTCGGTTGCAGAAGGACTCTTTCAGAGAGCAGAGTTTGAAGTCTGCAATACAGAAGGAATGTTACAGAGAGAAGATCTTGAAGACTGGGGTGCAGAAGGAATGTCACAGAGAACAAAGTTTGGAAACTGTGGTGCAGAAGGATCTTATAGAGACCAGAAGTTGGAGACTGGGGTGCAGAAAGACTGTTGCAGAGAGCAGACGTTGGGGTGAAAAATTATGATACAGAAAGCAGAGGTGGGAGACTGAGGTGCAGAAGAATTGTTACAGAGAGCAGAGGTTGGAGACTGGTGTGCAGAAGGACTGTTACAAAGAGCAGAGGTTGAAGACTGGTGTGTAGAGGGACTGTTGCAGAGAGCAGAGATTGGAGACTTGGGTGCAGAAGGACTGTTGCAGAGAGAAGTATTTGGAGACTGAGGTACAGAAGGACTGTTACAGAGAGCAGAGTTTGGAGACTTGGGTGCAGAAGGACTGTTGCAGAGAGCAGTATTTGGAGACTGAGGTACAGAAGGACTGTTACAGAGAGAAGAGTTTGGAGACTCGGGTGCAGAAGGACTGATACAGAGAGGAGAGTTTGGAGACTGGTGTGCAGAAGGCCTGTTACAGAGAGCAGAGGTAGGAGACTGGTTGCAGAAGGCCTGTTACAGAGAGCAGAGTTTGGAGACTCGGTTGCAGAAGGACTCTTTCAGAGAGCAGAGTTTGAAGACTGCAATACAGAAGGAATGTTACAGAGAGTAGATCTTGGAGACTGGGGTGCAGAAGGAATATCACAGAGAACAAAGTTTGGAAACTGTGGTGCAGAAGGATCTTATAGAGACCAGAAGTTGGAGACTGGGGTGCAGAAAGACTGTTGCAGAGAGCAGACGTTAGGGTGAAAAATTATGATACAGAAAGCAGAGGTGGGTGACTGAGGTGCAGAAGAATTGTTACAGAGAGCAGAGGTTGGAGACTGGTGTGCAGAACGACTGTTACAAAGAGTAGAGGTTGAAGACTGGTGTGTAGATTGACTGTTGCAGAGAGCAGAGATTGGAGACTTGGGTGCAGAAGGACTGTTGCATAGAGAAGTATTTGGAGACTGAGGTATAGAAGGACTGTTACAGAGAGCAGAGTTTGGAGACTGGGGTGCAGAAGGACTGATACAGAGAGGAGAGTTTGGAGACTGGGGTGCAGAAGGCCTGTTACAGAGAGCAGAGTTTGGACACTGGGTTGCAGAAGGATATTACGTAGAGCAGAGTTTGGAGTCTGAGGTGCAGAAGGATTGTTACAGAGAGCAGAGGTTGGTGACTGAAATGCAGTAGGATCATTGATGAGAGCAGAGTTTGGAGACTGGTGTGCAGAATGATCGTTGCAGAGAGCAGAGTTAGGAGACTTGAGTGAAGAAGGACGATTGCAGAGAGCAGATGTTGGAGACTGGAATGCAGAAGGACTTTTGCAGAGAGCACAGTTTGGACACTGGTTTGCAGAAGAACTGTTACACAGAGCATAGGTTGAAGACTGGGGTGTAGAAGAACTGTTGCAGAGAGCAGAGTTTGGAGACTCGGGTAGAGTAGGACTGTTACAGAGAGAAGATATTTGAGACTGAGATGCAGAAGGACTCTTACAAAGAGCAGAGATTGGAGACTGGGGTACATAAGGACTGATACAGAAAGCAGAGTTTGGAGACTTGGGTTAAGAATGAACCTTAACGAGAGCAGAGGATTGATACTGCAGTATGGAAGGACTGTTACAGAGAGCAGAGGTTGGAGACTATGGTACAGAAGGACTTTTGCAGAGAGCAGAGGTTGGAGACTAGGGTACAGAAGGACTTTTGCAAAGAGCAGAGTTTGGAGACTGAGGTGCAGAATGACTGTAAAAGAGAGCAGAGTTTGGAGACTGTGGTGCTGAAGGACTGATACAGAAAGCAGACGTTGGAGACTGGGGTGCAGAAGGATCTCACAGAGAGCAGAAGTTAGAGACTGAGGTACAGAAGGACTGTTACAGAGATCAGAGGTTGGAGACTGGGGTGGAGAAGGATTTCTTCAGAGAGTATATGTTGGAGACTGGGGTGCAGAAGAACTGTTGCTGAGAGCCGAAGTTTGAGACTGGGGTGCAGAAGGATTTTTGCAAGGAGTAGAGGTTGGATATGACGTGCTGAAGGACTCTTGCAGACAACAGAAGTTGGAGAATGGGGTGCAGAAGGACCGTTGCAAAGAGCAGATGTTGGAGACTGAGGTGCAGAAGGATTGTTACACAGAGCAGAAGTTAGAGACTGAGATGAAGAAGGACTGTGACAAAGATCAGAGTTTGGAGGCTGGGGTTTAGAAGGATCTTTCAGAAAGCAGAGGTTGGAAAATGGGGTGCAGACGAACTGTTGAACAGAGTAAAAGTTGGAGACTTGGGTAGAGAAGGACTGTTACAGAGAGAAGATATTTGAGACTAAGATGCAGTAGGACTGTTACAAAGAGCAGAGATTGGAGACTGGGGTGCAGAGGACTGATACAGAAAGCAGAGCTTGGAGACATGGGTCCAGAATGAACCTTAACGAGAGCAGAGTTTGGACACTGAAGTATAGAAGGACTGTTACAGAGATCAGAGGTTGGAGACTAGGGTACAGAAGGACTTTTGCAAAGAGCAGAGTTAGGAGACTGAGGTGCAGAATGAGTGTAAAAGAGAGCAGAGTTTGGAAACTGTGGTGCTGAAGGACTGATACAGAAAGCAGACGTTGGAGACTGGGGTGCAGAAGGACCTTACAGAGAGCAGAAGTTAGAGACTGCGGTACAGAAGGACTGTTACAGAGATCAGAGGTTGGAGACTGGGGTGGAGAAAGACTTCTTCAGAAAGTAGATGTTGGAGACTGGGGTGCAGAAGAACTGTTGCAGAGAGCCGAAGTTGGAGACTGGGGTGAAGAAGGATTATTGCAGGGAGTAGAGGTTGAATATGACGTGCTGAAGGACTCTTGCAGACAATAGAAGTTGGAGAATGGGGTGCAGAAGGACCGTTGCAGAGAACAGAGGTTGGAGATTGGGGTGTAGAAGAACTGTTACAGAGAGCAGCGGTTGGAGACTGGGGTGCAGAAGGACTGTTACACAGAGCAGAGGTTGAAGACTGCGGTGTACAAGGACTGTTGCAGAGAGCAGAGGTTGGAGACTTGGATGAAGAAGGACTGTTGCAGAGAGGAGAATTTGGAGACTGGGGTGCAGAACATTCTTACAGAGAGCAGAAGTTAGAGACTGTGGTACAGAAGGAGTGTTACAGAGAGAAGAGATTGGAGACTGGGGTGGAGAAGGACTATTTCAGAGAGTAGATATTGGAGACTGTGGTGCAGAAGAACTGTTGCAGAGAGCAGAAGTTGGAGACTGGGGTGAAGAAGGATTGTTGCAGGGAGCAGAATTTGGAGACTGAGGTGCTGCAGGACTCATGCAGACAACAGAGGTTGGAGAATGGGGTGCAGAAGGACCGTTAGAGAGAGCAGATGTTGGAGACTGAGGTGCAGAAATATTTTTACAGAGAGCAAAGGTTGGAGACTTGGGTGAGGAAGGACTGTTACAGAGATCAGAGTTTGGAGAATTGGGTTCAGAAAGATCATTCAGAGAGCAGAGGTTGGAGACTGGGGTGCAGACGAACTGTTGCACAGACCAGAGGTTGGATACTGGTGTGCAGAAGGACTGTTCAAGAGAGCACAGTTTGGAGACTGGGTTGCAGAAGGATCTTACATACAGCAGAAATTGGAGACGAAGGTGCAGATGAAATGATACCCAGAGCAGAGTTTGGAGACTGGGGTGTAGAAGGATCGTTGCCGAGAACAGAGGTTTGAGACTGGCGTGCAGAAGGACCGTTGCAGAGAGCAGAGGTTGCAGACTGGGTGGAGAAAACATGCTATAGAGAGCAGAGTTTTGAAACTTGGGTGCAGAAGGATCTTACAGAGAGCAGAGGTTGGACACTGGGGTACAGAAGGACTGTTACACAGAGCAGAGGTTGGAGACTGGGGTGAAGAAGGACTTTTTCAGAGAGCAGATGTTGGGGACTTGGGTGCAGAAGGACTGTTGCAGAGAGCAGATGTTGGAGACTGGGATGCAGAAGGATCATTGCAGAGAGGAGAGGTTGGACACTGGGGTGCAGAAGGACTGTTACACAGAGTAGAGGTTGGAGACTGGGGTGAAAAAAAACTATTGCAGGGAGCAGGTGTTGGAGACTTGCGCGCAGAAGGTCTGTTGCAGAGAGGATAATTTGGAGATTGAGGTCCAGATGGACTGTTGCAGATAGCAGAGTTTGGAGACTGGGGTATAGAAGGACCGTTACAGAGAGCAGAGTTTGGAGACTGCAATACAGGAGGACTGTTACAGAGAGAAGTGTTTGGAGATTGGGGTGGAAAAGAAATGTTTCAGAGTGCAGATGTTGGAGACTGGGGTGCAGAAGAACTGTTGCAGAGAGCAGAGGTTAGAGCCTTAGGTGCAGAAAGAATGTTACAGGGAGCAAAATTTGGAGACAGGGGTACAAAATTACTGATACAGAAAGCAGAGTTTGGAGACTGGGGTGCAGAAGGACCGTTACAGAGAGCAGAGGTTGGAGACTGTGGTCCAGAAGGACTGTTGCAGAGAGCAGAGATTAGAGAATGGGGTGCAGAAAAACTTTTAAAGAGAGCAGAGTTTGGAGACTAGGGTACAGTAGGACCGATGCAGAATCCAGAGGTTAGAGACTGTAGTGGAAAAGGAATGTTACAGAGAGCAGAGTTTGAAAACTGGGATGCAGAAGATTCTTACAGAAAAGAGAGTTTGGAGACAGAAGTGCAGAAAAACTGTTGAGGAGAGGTGACGTTGGAGACTGGGGTGCTGAAGGCCTGTTACAGAGAGCAGAGTTTGGGGACTATGGCAAAGAAGGCCTGTTAATAACAGCAGAGTTTGAAGACTGGGGTGCAGAATAATTGTTATAGAGAGCAGAGTTACGATACTGGGTGGCAGAAGGATCTTACAGAGAGCAGAGTTTGGAGACTGAGGTGAAGGAGGATTGTTTAAGAGAGCAGTGGTTGGAGACTGGGGTGCAGAGGGATCGTGCAGAGAGAAAAGGTGTCAGACTGAGGTGTAGAAGGACTTTTACAGAGAGCAGAGGTTGGAGACTGAGGTGGAGAAGGACTGTTACAGAGAGCAAATTTTGAAGACTGTGTTGCAGAAGGATCTTTTATAGAGGAGAGTTTAAAGACTGAGGTGCAGAAGGACTGTTACAGAGAGCAAAGTTTGGAGTCTGGGGTGCAGAAGGATTGTTGCAGAGAGCAAAATTTTCAGACTGAGGTGAAGAAGGACTGTTGCAGAGAGTAGATTTTGGAGACTGGGGTGCAAAAAATTGTTACAGAGAGCAGAATTTGGAGACTGGTGTGCAGAACAACTGCTACAGAGAGCAGAGGTTGGAGACTGGGGTGCAGAAGGCCTGTTACAGAGAGCAGAGTTCTGAGACTGGGGTGCAGAAGAACTTTTACAGAGAGCAGAGTTTTGAGAATGGTTTTAAAAGGATCTTACAGAGAGCAGAGGTTTGAGACTGAGGTTCAGAAGGACTGTTGCAGAGAGCAGATGTTGGAGACTGCAGTACAGAAGGACTGTTGCAGAGAGGTGAGGTTAAAGACTAGGGTACACAAGCACTTTTTCAGAGAGGAGATGTTGGAGATTTTTGTTCAGAATAACTGTTGCAGAGAGCAGAAGTTGGAGAATGGTGTACAGAAAGACTTTACAGAGAACAGAGGTTGGAGACTGGGGTGCAGATGGATCGTTGCAGAGAGCAGAGGTTGGAGACTGGGATGCAGAAGGCCTTTTACAGAGAGCAGAGTTTGGAGACTGAGGTGCATTGGGACTGTTACAGAGAGCAGAGATTGGAGACTGGGGTTCAGAAGGACTGTAGCAGAGCAGATTATGGAGACTAGGGTTTAGAAGGACTATTAAACAGAGCAGAAGTTGTAGACTGGGGTGCAGAAGCATCATACAGAGAGCAGAGTTTGGAGACTGAGGTGCAGAAGGACTGTTGCAGAGAGCAGAGATTGGAGACTGGGGTCCAGAAGGACTGATACAGAGAGCAGAGTTGGGAGACTGGGGTGCAGAAGCATCTTACAGCGAGCGAAGTAAGGAGACTGAGATTCAGAAAGAGTGTTGCAGAGATCAGAGGTTGGAGACTGGGGTGCAGAAGGACTGTTATAAAGAGCAGAGTTTGGAGACTGAGGAGAAGAAGGACTGTTGTGGAGTACAGAGGTTTGAGACTGGGGTGCAGCAGGACCGTTTCAGAAAGCAGAGGTTGGAAACTGGCGTGGAGAAGGAATATTACAGAGAGCAGATTTTGGAAACTGGGGTGCAGAAGGCTCTTTCAGAGAGCAGAGGTTGGAGACTGAAGTGCAGAAGGTTCGTTGCAGAGAGCAGAGTTTAGACACTGGGGTGCAGAAGGACTGTTGCCGACAGCAGATGTTTGAGACTGGGGTGCAGAAGGATTGTTTAGAGAGCAGATGTTGGAGACTGGGGTGCAGAAGGACTGTTACAGAGAAAGCGGTTGGAGACTGGTGTACAGAAGGATTTTTGCAGAGAGCAGATGTTTAAGACTGAGGTACAGAACGATCGTTGCAGAGAGCAGAGGTGGAGACTTGGCTGAAGAAGGACAGTTACACAGAGCACACGTCGCAGACTGGGGTGCAGAAAGAATGTTGCAGACAGCAGCGGTTGGAGACTGGGGTGCATAAGGACTGTTGTAGAGAGCAGAGTTTGATATGAGGTGCAGAAGGACTGTTACAGAGAGCAGAATATGTAGACTGGGGAGCAGGAGGACTGATACAGAAAGCAGAGGTTGGAGACTGGTGTGCAGAAGTACTGTTACAAAGAGCAGACTTTGGAGAATACGGTACAGAAGGACTGTAACAGAGAGCAGAGGTTTGCAACTGAGGTGCAGAAGGAGTATTGCCAAGAACAGAGGATGGAGACTGAGGTGCAGAAGGACTGTTACAGAGAGCAGAGTTTTGAGACAGGGTTGCAGATGGATCTTACAGAGAGCAGAATTTGAAGACCGAGTTTCAGCTGGACTGTTAAAGAGAGCAGAGGTTGGAGACTTGGGTTCAGAAGGCCTGTTATAGAGAGCAGAGTTTGGAGAAGGGCTCCAGAAGGACTTTTACTGATGGCAGAGTTTGGAGACTTGGTTACAGAAGGATTTTACAGAGAGCAGATGTTGGAGACTGAGGTGATGATGGACTGTTACAGAGAGTAGAGTTTGGAGACTGAGTTTCAGAAGGATCCTTGCAGAGAACAGAGGTTGGAGACTGGGGTACAGAATGATCATTGCAGTCCGCCAAGTTTCCAGACTGAAATGCAGAAGGACTCTTACTCAGAGCAGAGGTTGACGACTGAGTTGAATTAGGACAGTTACAGAGAGCAGATTTGGGAGACAGAGGTGCAGGACTTATACAGAGCAGTAGTTGGAGACTGAGGTACAGAAGAAGTGTTAAAGAGAGCAGAGGTTGGACACTCGGGTGCAGAAGGATTATTGCAGAGAGCAGAGTTTTCAGACTGAGGTACAGAACTGTTGCAGAGAGCAGATGTTGCAGATTGGGGTGCACAATGACTGTTGTAGCGAGCAGAGATTGAAGACTTGGGTGCAGAGGGATCGTTGCAGAGAGCAGAGGTTAAAAAGTGGGGTGCCGAAGGCCTTTTACAGAGAGCAGAGTTTGGAGACTGAGGTGCAGAAGGACTGTTACAGAGAGCAGAGATCAAAGACTGGGGTTCAGACGGACTGTTGCAGAGCAGATTATGGAGACTAGGGTGTAGAAGGACTGTTACAGAGAGCAGAGGTTGGAGACTGGGGTGCAAAAGGACTGTTGCAGAGATCAGAGGATGGAGACTGGGTTAGAAAAAGACTGTTGCAGAGAGCAGATGTTGGAGACTGGGGTTCAGAAGGAATGTTGCAGAGAGCAGTAATTGGAGACTGGGTGCATATGGACTATTGCAGACAGCAGAGGTTGCGGACTGAAGTGCAGAATGACTGATACAGCCAGCAGAGTTTCGAGAATGTGGTGCAGAAGGACTGATACAGAAAGCAGAGGTTGAACAATGTGGTGCAGAAGAACCCTTACAGAGAACAGAGGTTGGACACTGTGGTACAGAATGTCTATTATAGAGAGAAGAGGATTTAGACTGGGGTGCAGAATAACTGTTGTAGAGATAAGAGTTTGGAGACTTCAGTACAGAAGGACCATTGCAGAAAGCAGTCGTTGAAGACTGGGTTTCAGAAAAATCTTACAGAGAGCAGAGTTTGCACACTGAGGTGCAGAACGACTGTTTCAGAGAGGAGAGGTTGGAGATTGGGGCGCAAAAGTACTTTTGCAGAGAACAGAGATTGGAGTTTGAGGTGCAGAAGGACTGTTACATAGAGCAGAGTTTGGAGACAGGGGTGCAGAATTACTGATACATAACGCAGAGTTTGGAGACTCGGACACCCGAGGACCGTTGCAGAGAGCAGAGGTTGCAGACTGCAGTACAGAAGGACTGTTACAGAGAGCAGAGGTTGGAGACAGGTGTGCAAAATTATCTTACAGAGAGCATAGGTTGGAGACTGGGGTGCAGAAGGACTGTTGCAGAGCAGATTATGGAGACAAGGGTGTAGAAGGACTGTTACAGAGAGCAGAGGTTGTAGACTGGGCTGCAGAAGCATCATACAGAAAGCATATTTTGGAGATTTAGGTGCAGAAAGACTGTTGCAGAGAGCAGAGATTGGAGCCTGGGATTCAGAAGGACTGATACAGAGGGAAGAGTTGGGAGACTGGTGTGCAGAAGCACCTTTGCAGAGAGCAGAGGTTGGAGACTTAGGTGCAGAATTATTGTTACAGAGAGCAGAGTTTGGAGACTGGGGTGCAGAAAGACTGTTTCAGTGAGCAGAGTTTACCATACTGGGTTTCAGAAGGGTATTACAGAAAGAAGAGGTTGGAGACTGATGTACAGAAGGACTGTTACAGCGAGCAGAGTTTTGAGACTGGGGTGCAGAAGGATTGATGCAGAGAGCAGAGTTTTCAGATTGAGGTACAGAAGAACCGTTGAAGAGAGCAGATATTGGAGACTGGGTGAACAAGGACTGTTGCAGTGAGCACAGGTTGGAGACAGGGTGCAGAAGGATCGTTGCAGAGAGCAGAGGTTGGAGACTGGGGTGCAGTAGGACTGATAAAGAGACCAGAGGTTGGAGACTAGGGTGCAGAAGGCCTGTTACAAAGAGCAGTGTTTGGAATCTGGGTTTAAAAATGACTGTTACAGAGAGCAGATTTTGGAGACTGCGTTGCAGAAGGATCTAACAGAGATCAGAGTTTGGAGACTGAGGTTCAGAATCACTGTTGCAGAAAGCAGAGCTTTGAGACTGAGGTGCAAAATGATTGATACAGAGAGCAGAGGTTGGAGACTGGGTTGCAGAAGGACTGTTGCAGAGAGCAGAGGTTTTAGACTGGGGTGTAGAAGGACTGTTGCAGAGAGTAGAGTTTGGAGATAGGGGTGAAGAAGGACTGTAGTAGAGAGCAGAGGTTGGAGACTCAGCTGCAGAAGGACTAATACATAAAGCAGAGCTTGTAAATTCGTGTGCAGAAGGACCCTTAGAGAGTGCAGTGGTTGGAGACTGCAGTACAGAAGGACTGTTAAAAAGAGCTGAGGTTGGAGACTGGGGTGCAAAAGGACTGTTGCAGAGAGCAGAAGATGGAGAATGGGGTTTAAGAGGCCTGTTTCAGAAAGCAGAGGTTGCAGACTGAGTTGCAGAGGGACTGATAAAGAGGGCATATTTTGGAGACTGTGGTTCAAAACGACTGATAAAGAAAGCAGAGGTTTGATACTGGAGTACATAAGGACACTTACGGAAAAAAGAGTTTGGAGACTGCGGTACAAAAGGACTGTTACAGAGAGCATGGGTTCGAGACTGGGGTGCAGAAGGATCATTGGGGTGAGCAGAGTATGGAGACTGGGGTGTAGAAGGACTGTTGCAGAGAGGTTTGAGACTGGGGTGCAGAAGGACTGTTGCAGATAACAGAACTTGGAAACTGGGGTGCATGAGGACCGTTGCTGAGAGAAGAGGTTGGAGACTGAGGTGCAGAAGTAGTGTTACAGAGAGTAGAGTTTGGAGACTTGGGTGCAGAAGGACTGATACAGAGAGCAGAGGTTGGAGACTGGGGTACAGAAGGAATGTGGCAGATTGCAGAGTTTTAAACTGGCGTGCAGAAGAACTGTTGCAGAGAGCAGAGGTTGGAGACGGGGTGCAGAAGGGACTTCTGCAATGGTGCATTGGGACCATTGCAGAGGGCAGAAGTTGGAGACTGTGGTACAGGTGGTTCATTACAGAGAGCAGAGGTTGAAGCCTGTAGTGCAGAAGGACTGATACAGAAAGCAGAGTTTTGAGACGGGGTTGAAGAAGGACCATTACAGAAATCAGAGGTTTGATACAGGTGTGCAGAAGGATCTTACAGCGAGCAGAGATTTGAGACTCGGGTGTAGAAGAAGTGTTGCAGAGAGCAGAGGTTGGAGACTGGGGTGCAGAAGGACTGTTGCACAGAGCATAGATTAAAGACTGTGGTGCAGAAGAACTGTTACAGAGAGCAGAGTTTGGACACTGGGGTAAAGAAGGATCGTTGAAGAGAGCAGAGATTAGAAACTCGTGTGCAGAAGGACTGTTACAGAGAACAGAGGTTAGAGACTGGGGTTCAGAAGCACTGTTACAGAGAGCAGAGGATAGAGACTGAGTTGCAGAAGGACTGTTACAGAGAGCAGAGGTTGGAGACTGGGATGCAGAAGGACTGTTACAGAGAGCAAAGGTTGGAGACTGGGGTGCAGAAGGACTGTTACAGAGGCCAGAGTTTTGAGACTGGGGTGCAGAAGGACTGTTACAGAGATCAGAGTTTGAAGACTGGGTTGCAGAAGGATCTTACAGAGATCAGAGGTTGAATACTCAGGTGTAGAAGCACTGTTGCAGACAGTAGAGTGTGGAGACTGAGGTGCAGAAGGACCGTTCTAGAGAGCAGATGTTGGAGACTGGGGTGCAGAATTATTGTTGCAGAGAGAACAGGTTGGAGACTGGGTTACAGAAGGACTGTTGCAGAGAGCAGAATATGGAGACTTAGGTGCAGAAAAACTTTTACAGAGAGCAGAGGTTGGAGACTGGGATGCAGAAGGACTGTTGCAGAGAACAGAGGTTGAAGACTGGGGTGCAGAAGTATCGTGGAAGAAAGCAGAATTTTCAGTTTAGGTGAAGAAGGACTAATGGAGAGAGCAGATTTTGGAGACTGGGGTGCAGAAAGCCTGTTACAGAGAGCAGAGTTTGGAGAAGGGGTGCAGAAGGACTGTAAGAGAGCAGATTTTGGAGATTGATTTGCAAAAGTATCTTCCAGAGTGTAGAGGTTGGAGACTGAGATGCATAAGGACTTTTACAGAGAGTAGAGGTTGGATACTGAGGTGCAGAAGGTCAATTGCAGAGAGCAGAGGTTGAAGACTGAGGTGCAGAAGGACTGTTACAGAGAGCAGAGTTTGGAGACTGAGGTGCAGAGGGACTGATAAAGAAAGCAGAGTTTAAAGACTGGGGTCCAGAAGGACCACTACAGAGAGCAGAGGTTGGGGACTGCAGTGCAGAAGAACTGTTACAGAGAGCAGAGGTTGGAGACTGGGGTGCAGAAGGACTGTTGTACAGAGAAGACGTAGGAGACTGGGGTGCAGATGGATTGTTGCAGAGAGCAGAGGTTGGAGACTGAGGTGCAGCAGGACTGTTACAGAGAGCAGAGGTTGGAGACTGGGGTTCAGAAGGACTGTTGCAGAGAACAGAGTTTGGCGACTGAGTTGCAGAAGGACCGTTGAAGATAGAAGAGGTTGGAGACTGGGGTGCAGAAGGACTGTTGTAGAGAGAAGACGTAGGAGACTGGGGTGCAGAAAAATTGTTGCAGAGAGCAGAGTTTGGAGACTGGGGTGCACGACTGGTAAGAAAGCAGAGGATGGAGACTGGAGTTCAGAAGGACCGTTACAGAGAGCAGAGATTGGAGACTGGTGTGCAAAAAGACTTTTACAAAGAGCAGAGATTGGAGACTGGGGAGCGGAAGGACTGTTGCAAGAACAGAGGTTTAAGACAGGGTTGCAGAAAGACCTTTGCAGAGAGCAGAGTTTGGAGACTGCAGTGCAGAAGAACTGTTACTGAGAGTAGAGTTTGGACACTGGGGTAAAGAAGCATATTACAGCGAGCAGAGGTTGGAGACTAGGGTAAAGAAGGACTGTTGCAGAGGGCAGAAGTTGGAGATTTGGGTGAAGAAGGACTATTGCAGAGAGCAGGAGTTGGAGACAGGGGTGCAGAAGGAATGGTACAGAAAGCAGAGTTTGGAGACTGTGGTACAGGAGGTTCATTACAGAGAGCAAAGGTTGGAGTCTGCAGTACAGAAGGACTGTTACAGAGAGCAGAGGTTGGAGACTTGGGTTCAGAAAGACTGTTGCAGAGATTAGATGATGAAGACTGGGGTTCAGTAGGACTGTAGCAGAGAGCACACGTTGGAGACTGTGGTGCAGAAGAACTGATACAAAAAACAGTGTTTGGAGACTGGGGTTTAGAAGGACAGTTACAGGGAGCAGACTTTGGAGACTGCGGTACAGAAGGACTGTTACAGAGAGTAGAGTTCGGAGACTGGGTTGCAGAAGGATCTTACAGAGAGCAGAGTTTGGAGACTCGGGTGCAGAAGGACTGTTGCAGAAAGCAGACGTTGAAAACTGGGGTGCAGAAAAAACCTTCCAGGGAGCAGAGGTTGGCAACTGGTGTGCAGAAGGACTGTAGCAAAGTGCAGAGGTTGGAGACTGAGGTGCAGAAGGGCTGCTACAGGGAGCAGAGTTTGGAGACTGGGATGCAGAAAGACTGTTGTAGTAAGCAGAGGTTGGAGACTGGGTTGGAGAAGGAATGTTACAGAGAGCAGAGTTTGTAAACTGGGGTGCGGCAAGACCATTACATAGAGCAGAGTTTGGAGACTGCAATGCAGAAGGACTGTTACACAGACCAGACGTTGGAGATTGTGGTGCAGAAGGACTGTTGAAGAGCAGATGTTGGATACTGGGGTGCAGAAAAACTGTTGAAGAGAGCAGAGGTTGGAGACTGTGGTGCAGAAGGACCATTACAGAGAGCAGAGGTTAGAGACTACGGTACAGAAGAACTGTTGTAGATAACAAGGTTGGAGAATGGGGTGCATAGGGACCATTGCAGAGGGCAGACGTTGGAGACTGCAGCGCAGAATGAATGTTACAGAGAGCAGAGTGTGGAAACTGAGGTGCAGAAGAATCTTAAAGAGAGGAAAGTTTGGAGAGTGGGGTGCAGAACGATTGTTGCAGAGAGCAGACGTTGGAGACTGGGGTGCAGAAGGACTGTTGCAGAGAGCAGTTGTTGAAGACTGAGGTGCAGAAAACCTGTTACAGAGAGCAGTGTTTGGAGACTGGGGTGCAGAAGGACTAATACTGAGAGCAGAGTTTTTTGACTGGGGACCAGAACGATCTTACAGAGAGGAAATTTTTGAGACTGGGGTGCAGAAGCATTGTTGCAGAGAGCAGACTTTGGAGACTGGGGTGCAGAAGGATCGTTGCAGAGAGTAGATTATGGAGACTGGTGTATAGAAGAACTGTTCTAGAGAGCAGATTTTGGAGTCTGGGGTGAAGAAGGACTGTTGCAGAGAGCAGTTGTTGAAGACTGAGGTGTAGAAAAACTGTTACAGATAGCAGTGTTTAGAGACTAAGGTGCAAAAGGACTGTCGCAGAGAGGAGAGGTTAGAGACTGGGTTCAGAAGGACTGTGCAGAGTGCAGTGTTTGGAGACTGGGGTGCAGAAAGACTTTTACAGAGAATAAAGGTTAGAAACTGCTGTGCAGAGGGACTGTTAAAGATAACAGAGGTTTGAGACACGTGTGCAGAAGGATCTTACAGAGAGCAGAGGTTGGAGATTGGGGTGCAATAGGACTGATACAGAGAGCAGAGGTTGGAGAATGTGGTGCAGAAGGATTGTTGCAGAGAGAAGATGTTGGATACTGAGGTGCAGAAGGCCTGTTACACAGAGCAGAGCTTGGAGACTGGGGAGCAGATGACCTGTAACATACAGCAGAATTTAGAGAATGAGTGGCATAAGGATCTTAAAAAGAGCAGAGGTTGGTGACTGAGGTGCCAAAGGACTGTCAGAGAGAGCAGAGGTTGGAGACTGGGGATAAGAAGGATCCTTTCAGAGAGCAGAGTTTTCAGAATAATGTTTAGAAAAACTGTTGCAGAGAGCAGATGTAGGAGACTGGGGTGCAGAAGAACTGTTGCAGAGTGCAGAGGTTGGAGACTTGGGTGTAGAAAGATCATTGCAGAGAACATAGGGTGCAGACTGGGGTGCTGAAGGAGTGTTACAGACAGCAGAATTTTTAGACTGGGGTGAAGAAGAAGTATTATAGAAAGCAGAGTTTGGAGACTGGTTTTTAGAAGGATCTTACAGAGAGCCTAGGTTGGCGACTGAGGTGCAGAAGGACTGTTACAGAGAGTAGATGTTGAAGACTGACGTGCAGAAATACCTTTGCAAAGAGAAGACGTTGAAGACTGAGGTGCAGAAGAACTGTTGCAGAGTGCAGAGGTTGGAGACTTGGGTGTAGGACTGTTGCAGTGAGCAGAGGTTTGAGTTTGGGGTTCCAAAAACTGTTGCAGCGAGCAGACGTTAGAGTCTGAGGTGCAGAAGGACTGTTACAGAGCACAGGTTGGAGACTGAGTGCAGAAGGACTGATAGAGAAAGCAGAGGTTTGAGAGTGGGGTGCAGAAGTACCGTTACAGAGAGAAGAGTTTGGAGACTGCAGTACAAAATACTGTTACAGAGAGCATAGGTTGAAGACTGGGGTGTAGAAGTACTGTTGCAGAGAGCAGAGGTTGGAGCCTGGGGTGCAGTAGGACAATTGCAGAGTGCAGGGGTTGCAGACTGTGGTGGAGAAGGACTGTTACAGAGCAGAGTTTGGAGACTGTGGTGCAGAAGGACTGATACAGAAAGCAGAGGTTGGAAACTCGGGTGCAGAAGGACCCTTAAAGAAAACAAAGGTTGGATAATGCGGAAAAGATAGTCTGTTACAGAGAGCAGTGTTTGGAGACTGGGGTGCAGAAGAAGTGTTGTAGAGAACAGAGGTACAAGACTGGGGTGCAGAAGGATCGTTGCAGAGACAAGAGGTTGGAAACTGGGGTGCAGAAGGACAGATACAGAAAGCAGAGTTCAGAGACTGGGGTGCAGAAGGCCTGTTACAGACAGCTGAGTTTGGAGACTGGGGTGCAGAAGGATTAGTACAGAGAGCAGAGTTTGAATACTGGGCTGCAGAAAGATATTAAGGAGACCAAAAGTTGAAGACTGAGGTGCAGAAGCACTGTTACAGAGAGAAGAGGTTGGAGACTGAGGTGCAGAAGGACCGTTACAGAGAGCAGACATTTGAGACTGAGGTGCAGGAGGATTGTTACAGAGAGCAGAGGTTGGAGACTGGGGTGCAGAAGGCCTGATACAGAAAGAAGAGGTTGGAGACTTGGGTGGCGAAGGACCCTTACAAAGAGCAGAGGTTGGAGAATTAGGTGCAGAAGGACTGTTGCAGAGAGCAGAGTTTGCAGACTGAGTTGCAGAAGGACTGTTACAGCGGGCAGATTTTTGAGACTGTGGTGGAAAACGACTGATACAGAAAGCAGAGGTTGGATACGGGGGTGCAAAAGGACCCTTACAGTGAACAGAGGTTGGAGACTGTGGTACAGAAGGACTTTTAAAGAGAGCAGAGATTGGAGACTGTGGTGCAGAAGAACTGTTGAAGAGAACAGATGTTGGAGACTGGGGTGCAAAAGGATCGTTGGGGCGAGCAGAGTATCGAGACTGGGGAGTAGAAGGACTGTTGCAGAGAGAAGAAGTTGTAGACTGGGGTGTAGAAGGACTGTTGCAGAGAGCAGATGTTGAAGACTTGGGTGCAGAAGAACTGTTGAAGAGACCAGAGGTTGGAGACTGGGGTGCAGAAAGACTCTTACAGAGAGCAGACTTTGGAGACTGGGATGCAGAAGAATCATTGCAGAGAGCAGATTTTGGAGACTGGGGTGCAGAAGGACTTTTGAAGAGAGCAGAGGTTGAAGACTCGGTGCAGAAGGAGTGTGCAGAGTGCAGTGTTTCCAGACTTGGGTGCAGAAGAACTGTTGCAGATACCAGAGGTTGGAGACTGCGGGGAAGGACTATTACAGAGAGCAGAGGTTGAAGGTTGGGGTGCAGAATGACGGATACAGAAAGCATAGTTTTGAGACTTGGGTGCAGAAGGACCGTTACAGAGAATAGAGGTTGGAGACTGTGGTACAGAAGTACTGTTAAAGAGAGCAGAGGTTGGAGACAGGTGTATAGAATTATCTTACAGAGAGGTTGGAGACTGGGGTGCAATAGGACTGTTGCAGAGAGCAGATGTTGGAGAATGGGATGCAGAAAGATAGTTGCAGAGAGAAAAGGTTGGAGACTGAGGTGCAAAAGACCTGTTACAAAGAGCAGAGCTTGGAGACTGGGGAGCAGAAGGCCTGTAACATAAAGCAGCGTTTGGAGACTGGGTGGCATAAGAATCTTACAGAGAGCAGAGGTTGGTGATTGAGGTGTTGAAGGACTGTCAGAGAGAGCAGAGGTTGTAGACTTTGGTCCACAAGGATCGTTGCAGAGAGCTGAATTTTCAGAATGAGGTTTAGAAAAACTGTTGGAGAGAGCAGATGTTGGAGACTGGGGTGCAGAAGAACTTTTGCAGAGAGCAGAGTTTGGAGAATTGGGTGTAACAGGATCGTTGCAGAGAGAAAAGTGTGGAGACTGGGGTGCCGAAGGACTGTTATAGAGAGCAGACTTTGTAGACTGGGGTGCAGAAGGACTGTTACATATTGTAGATGTTGAAGACTGAGGTGCAGAAAGACCCTTGCAAAGAGAAGAGGTTGGAGACTGAGGTGCAGAAAGACTGTTATCGAGTGTAGAAGTTGGAGACTTGGGTGTAGAAAGACTGTTGCAGAGAGCAGAGTTTGGAGATTGGGGTGCGAAAGGACTGTTGCAGAGAGCAGACGTTGGAGACTGAGGTGCAGAAGGACTGTTACAGAGAGCAGAGGTTGGAGACTTGAGTGAAGAAGGACTGATAGAGAAAGCAGAGGATGGAGAGAGGGGTGCAGTAGAACCGTTATAGAGAGAATAGTTTGGAATCTGCAGTACAGAAGGACTGTTACAGAGAGCAGAGGTTGGAGACTGGGTTGCAGAAGTCCTGTTACAGAGAGCAGAGTTTGGAGACTGTTGTGCAGAAGGACTGTTACAGAGTGCAGAGTTTAAAGACTGGGTTGTAGAAGCATATTACAGAGAGCAGAGTTGGGAGAATGAGGTGCAGAAGGACTGTTACAGAGAGCAGAATTAGGAGACTGGCGTGCAGAAGGGTGGTTTCAGGGAGCAGAGTTTTCAGACTGAGGATCAGAAGGACTGTTGCAGAGAGCAGATGTTCGAGACTGGGGTGCAGAAGGACTGTTGCAGAGAGGAGAGTTTGGAGACTGGGGTGCAGAAGTACTGTTATAGAGACCAGAGTTTGGAGACTGGGTTGCTGAAGGATCTTACAGAGATCAGAATTTGAAGACTGGGGTGCAGGTGGACTGTTACAGAGAGCAGTGATTTGAGACTGGGGTGCAGAAGAATCATGCAGAGAGCAGAGGTTTCAGACTGAGTTCCAGAAGGACGGTTACAAAGAGCAGACGTTGGAGACTGAGGTGTAGAAGGACTGTTACACAGAGAAGAGTTTGGAGACTCAGGTGCAGAAGGACTGTTACAGAAAGCAGAGTTTGGAAATTGGGGTGCAGAAGGACTGTTACCGAGAGCAGCGGTTGGAGACTGAGGTGCAGAAGGATTCTTACATAGAGCACAGGTTGGAGATTGAGGTGCACACCGATAGATACAGAGAACAGAGGTTAGAGACTTGGGTTCAGACAGACTGATACAGAGAGTAGAGGTTGGAGACTGGGGTGTGGAAGGACCCTTACAAAGAGCACAGGTTGGATACAGCAGTACAGAAGGACTGTTACAGAGAGCAGATCTTGGAGTCTGGGGAACAGAAGTACTCTTGTATAGAGCAGATGTTGGAGACTGGGGTGCAGAAGGACTGTTACATAGAGCAGAGGTTGGAGACTGAGGTGCAGAAGGACTGTTACAGCGAGGAGAGTTCGATGACTGGGGTGAAGAATGACAGTTACAGAGAGCAGAGGTTGGAGAGTGGGGTTCAGATAGATCTTATAAAGAGCAGAGTTTGGAGACTGGGGTTCAAAGGACTGTTGCAGAGAGCAGATGTTGGAGACTGGGGTGAAAAAGAATTGTTGCAGAGAGAAGAGGTTGGAGACTGGGGTGCAGAAGTCCTGTTACAGAGAGCAGAGTTTAAAGACTGTTGTGCAGACCACTGTTACAGAGTGCAGAGTTTAAAGACTGGGCTGCAGAAGAGTCTTACAGAGAGCAGAGTTTGGAGACTGAGGTGTAGAAGGACTGTTACAGAGAGCAGAGGTAGAGGACTGGGGTGCATAAGGGTCGTTGCAGAGAGCAGAGTTTTCAGACTGAGGTGCAGAACTGTTTCAGAGAGTAGAAGTTGGAGACTGGGCTGCAGAAGGACTGTTGTAGAGAGCAGAGGTTGGAGACTGAGGTGTGGAAGGCCTGTAAGAGAGAGCAGAGTTTGGAGACTAAGATGCAGAAGGACTGTTACAGAGAGCAGAGGTTGGATACAGGGGTGCAGAAGGATCTTACAGAGAGCAGAATTTGGAGACTGAGGTGCAGAAGCACTGTTGCAGAGATCAGAGTTTAGAGACTGGGGTGCACTACGATCATTGCAAAGAGGAAGTTTGGAGACTGGGGTGCAGAAGGGTCGTTGCAGAGAGCAGATGTTGGTAACTAGGGTGCAGAAGGACTGTTGTAGAGAGCTTAGGTTGGAGAATATGCTGCATAAGGACTGTTGCAGATAGCAGAGTTTAGAGACTGAGGTTTGGAAGTCCTGCTACAGAGAGCAGAGGTTGGAGACTTGGATGCAGAAGGACTGTTACAGAGAGCAGAGGTTGGATACAGGCGTACAGAAGGATCTTACAGAGAGTAGAATTTGGAGACTGTGGTGCAGAAGGACTGTTGCAGAGATCAGAGGTTGGAGATTGGGGTGCACTAGAATCATTGCAGAGAGCAGAGGTTGGAGACTGGGGTGCAGAAGGATCGTTGCAGAGAGCAGATTTCGGAGGCTTGCATGCAGAAGGCCTGCTACAGAGAGAAGACTTTGGAGACTGGTGTGCAGAAGGCCTGTTATAGATGGAGATAGTGGAGACTGAGTTGCAGGTGGACTGTTACATAGAGCAATGTTTTGAACCTCGGGTGCAGAAGGATCGTGTAGAGAGCAGAGGTATCAGACTGATGTGCAGAAGGACTGTTACAGAAAGTAGAAGTTGGAAATTGCGGTGCAGGAGGACCGTTACAGAGACCAGAGTTTTGAGACTGCGGTATCGAAAAACTGTTACAGAGAGCAGAGGTTGGAGACTGGGGTGCAGAAGGAATTATACAAAGAGCACAGGTTGGAGACTGAGGTGCAGAAGGATAGATACAGAGAGCAGAGGTTTGAGACTGAGGTTCAGAAGGACTGATACAGAAAGCAGTATTTGGATACTGGGGTGCAGAATGCCCATTACAGAGAGCATTATTTTTAGACTGCGGTACAGAAGGACTGTTACAGAGAGCAGATGTTGGAGACTGGGAGCAGAAGGACTGTTGCAGAGGAAAGAGGTTGGAGACTGGGGTGCCGCAGGACACTTGCACTAAGCAGAGGATAAAGACTGGGGAAGAGAAGGAATGTTACAGAGAACAGAGTTTAGAATCTGGAGTGCAGAAAAATATTACACAGACCAGAGTTTGGAGACTATGGTGCAGATGGACTGTTGCAGAGAGCACTGATTGTAGACTGGGGTGCAGAAGTCCTGTTACATAGAGTAGAGGTTGGAGAATGAGGTGCAGAAGGATTGTTGAAAGGAGCAGAGCTTGGAGACAGGTGTGCAGAAGGATCTTTCTGAGAGCAGAAGTTGGAGACTGAGGTTCAGAAGGACTGTTACAGAGAGCAGAGGTAGGAGACTGGGGTGCAGAAGGGTCGTTGCACAGAGCAGATGTAGGTAACTAGGGTGCAGAAGGACTGTGGTGGAAAGCAGAGGTTTAAGACTGGGGTGCAGAAGGACTGTTGCAGAGAGCAGACGTTGGAGACTGAGGTGCGGAAGTCCTGTTACATAGAGCAGAGGATGAAGACTGGGAAGCAGAAAGACTGTTACAGAGAGCAGAGGTTGGATACTGGGGTGCTTAAGGATCTTACAGAGAGCAGAGTTTGGAGACTGAGGTGCAGAGGACTGTTGCAGAGATCAGATGTATAAGAATGGGTTGCAGTCGGATCATTGTAGAGAGCAGATGTTGGAGACTGGGGTGCAGAAGGATCTTTGCAGAGAGCAGATTTTGGAGACTGGGGTGCAGAAGGCCTGCTACAGAGAGAAGAGTTTGAAGACTGGCGTGCAGAAGGCCTGTTACAGAGAGAAGAAGTTGGAGACTGGGGTGCAGAAGGACTGTTATAGAGAGCAGAGTTTTGAGACTGTGGTGCAGAAGGACTGTTACAGAGGAGAGGTTAAAGACTGGGGTCCAGAAGGATCTTAGCAGAGAGCAGAGTTTTGAGACTGGGGTGCAGAAGGACTGTTGCAGAGAGCAGAGGTTGGAGACTGGAGTGCAGAAGGAGTGTTGCAGAGAGCAGAGGTTGGAGACTGAGGTGCAGAAAGACTGTTACAGAGAGCAGAGTTTGGAGACTGGGATGCTGAAGAACTGGTAAAGAGAGCAGAGTTTTGAGACTGTGGTGCAGCAGGACTGTTGCAGAGAGCAGACGTTTGAGACTGGGGTTCAGATGGATCTTACAGAGAGCAAAATTTGGAGACTGAGTGCAGAAGGACTGTTGCAGATATGAGAGGTTGGAGACTGGGGTGAGGAATAAATCGTTGGAGAGAGCAGATTTTTAAGACTGGGTGGCGGAAGGCCTTCTACAGACAGCAGAGTTTTGGGATTGAGGTGCAGGAAGACTGTAACAGAAAGCAGAGGTTGGAAATTGGGGTGCAGAAAGAGAGTTACAGACACCAGAGTTTGGAGACTGCTATATATAAGAACTTTTACAGGGAGCAGAGGTTTGAGCTGGGGGTTCAGAAGGACTGTTACAGAGAGCAGAGGTTGGATACTGGGGTGCAGAAGAATTGTTGCAGAGAGCAGAGTTTGGAGACTAAGATGCAGAAGGACTGTTAAAGAGATCACTGGTTGGAGACTGGGGTGCAGAAGGAGTGATAGAGAAAGAAGAGTTTGGAGACTGTGGTGAAGAAAAAAAATTACAGAGAGCAGACTTTAAAGACGGCAGTACAGGAGGCCTGTTACAGAGAGCAGGGGTTGGAGACTGGAGTTGAGGAAGGACTATTTCAGATTGCAGAGTTTGGAGACTGAGGTGCAGAGAGAATGCTACAGAGAGCAGAGGTTGTAGACTGGGGTGCAGAAGTACTGATACAGAGAGCAGAGGTTGGAGACTTTGGTGCAGAAGGACCTTTATAGAAAGCAGAGTTTGGAGACTGCTGTACAGAAAGACTGTTACAGTGAGCATACGTTGGAGACTAGGGTACAGAAGGACTGTTCCAGAGAGCAGATGTTGGAAACTGTGGTTCAGGCGGACTGTTTCAGAGAAAAGAGGTAGAGAATCGGGTGTAGAAGGACTGTTGCAGAGAGCACATGTTGGAGACTGAGGTGCAAAATGACTGTTACAGAGAGCAGAGTTTGGAGACTAGGGTGCAGAAGGATCTTACAGAGAGCAGAGATTGGTGACAGGGGTGCAGAAGTACTGTTTCAGAGAGCAGAGTTTGGAGACTGAGGTGCAGAAGGACTGTTATAGAGAAGAGGTTGGAGATGGGGAGAAGAAGGACTGTTACTGAGAACAGAGGTTGGAGACTCATGTGCACCAGTACCATTGCAGAAAGCAGAGGTTGGAGACTGGGGTAGAGATGGAATGTTATGGGAGCAGAGTTTTGAAACTGTGGTGCAGAAAGATATTACATAGAGCATAGGTTGGAGACAGGGGTGCATAGGACTGTTGCATAGAGCAGATGTTGGAGACTGGGGTGCAGTACGTTTGTTGCAGAGAGAAGACTTTGTGGACTGGGGTGAAGAAGGATCATTGCAGACAGCAGAGGTTAGAGACTGAGGAGCAGAAGGACTGTTACAGAGAGTAGAGTTTGGATACTGAGGTGCAGATGAATCGTTGCTTAGAGCAGAGATTGGAGACTGAGGTGCAAAAGGACTGTTGCAGAGAGCAGAGGTTGGAGACTTTGGTGCAAAAGGACTGTTACAGAGAGTAGAGGTTGGATATTCGCGTGCAAAAGGCCTGTTACAGAGAGCAGAGGTCAGAGACTAGGGGAGCAGAATAACTGTTACAGAGAGCAGAGTTTTTAGCCAAGGTTGCACAAGGATCTTACAGGAGAAGAGGTTGTAGACCAAGGTGCAGCAGGACTGTTACAGAGAGCAGAGGTTGGTGACTAGGATGCAGAAGGATTGTTGCAGAGAACAGAGTTTTCAGACTAAGGTTAAGAAGGACTTTTGCATAGAGCACATGTTGGAGACTGGGGTGCAGAAGGGCTGTTGCAGAGAGCAGAGGTTGGAGACTGGAGTGCAGAAGGACTGTTGCAGAGAGCAAGGTTGGAGACTGAGGTGCAGAAAGACTGTTACAGAGAAGAGAGTTTGGAGACTAGGGTGCTGAAGAACTGGTAAAGAGAGCAGAGGTTGGAGACTGGGGTGCAGAAGGATCGTTATAGAGAACAGAGGTCGGAGACTGGGGTGCAGAAGGCTGTTACGAGGAGCAGAGTTTGGAGAAGGGGTGCAGAAGTACTTTTACAGAAGAGTAGAGCCTGAGGTGCAGAAGGACCATTGCAGAGAGCAGAGGTTGGAGACTGAGATGCAGAAGGATTGTTACAGAGAGCAGACATTGGAGACTTGGTCTCAGAGGACTGCTGCAGAGAGCAGAGGCTGGACATGTGGTGTAGCAGGACTGTGGTGGAGAGCACAGGTTTGCGATTTGGGTGAAGAAGGACTGTTGCAGAGAGTACAGGTTAAAAACTATGTTGCAGTAGGACTGTTACAGAAGCAGAGGTTGGAGAATTTGGTGCAGAAGGACTTTTGCGGAGAGCAGATGTTGGAGACTGGGTTTCAGAAGGACTGTTGCAGAGAGCAGAGTTTGTACACTGAGATGCAGAAGTACTGTTACAGACAGCAGAGTTTCGAGATTGGGGTGCAGATGGACTGATACAGGAAGCGACTGTTGTGGAGAGCACAGGTTTGGATTTGGGTGAAGAAGGATTGTTGCAGAGAGTACAGGTTAAAAACTGTGTTGCAGTAGGACTGTTACAGAGGCGGGTTGGAGACTTTGGTGCAGAAGGACTTTTGCGGAGAGCAAATGTTGGAGACTGGGTTTCAGAAGGACTGTTGCAGAGAGCAGAATTTGTAGACTGAGATGCAGAAGTACTGTTACAGACAGCAGAGTTTGGAGATTGGGGTGCAGGTGGACTGAATACAGAAAGCAGATTTTGGAGACTCGGGTGAAGAAAAACTGTTGCAGAGAGCAGAGGTTGGAGAATGGGGTGCAAAAGGCCTGTTACAGAGAAAAGAGGTTGGAGACTGGTGGTGCAGAAAAACTGCTACGGACAGCAGAGTTTGGAGACAGGGTTGCAGAAGGATCTTACAGAGAGCAGAGCTTAGAGACTGTGGTGCAGAAGGACTGTTACAGAGAACAGAGGTTGGAGACTGGGGTGCAGAAGGATCGTTGCAGAGAACAGAGTTTTCAGACTGAGGTGCAGAAGGACTGTTGCAGATAGCAGATATTGGACACTGGGTTGCAGGGGAACTATTGTAGAGAGCAGAGGATGGAGACTGGAGTGCAGAAGGATCGTTGTAGCTAGCAGAGGTTCGAGACCAGCGTCAAAAGGAATGTTAAAGAGAACAGAGTTTTGAGAAGGGGTTAAAAAGGAATGTTACAGAGGGCAGAGTTTACAGACTGGGTTGCAGAGGATCTTAGAGAGAGCAGATGTTGGAGACTGAGCTGCAGAAGGACTGTTACAGAGAGTAGAGTTAAGAGACTGAGGTGCAGAAGCACCTTTGTAGAGAGCAGAGTTTTGAGACTGAGGTGCGGAAGGATTGTTAGAGAGAGCAGAGGTTGGAACCTGGGGTGCAGAAGGACTGTTGCAGAGAGCAGAATATGGAGACTGCGGTGTAGAAGGATTGTTGCAGATACAGAGGTTTGAGACTTTGGTGCAGAAGGACTGATACAGAAAGCAGAGGTTTAAGACTGGGGAGCAGAAGAACCCTAACAGAGTGCAGATTTTGGAGACTGCACTACAGGAGGACTGTTACAGAGAGCAGAGTTTAGAGACTGGTGTGGAGAAGGACTGTTTCAGAGTGCAGACCTTGGATACTGGAGTGCAGACAAACTGTCGCAGAGAAGCAGAGGATGGAGACTGAGGTGCAGAAGGAATGTTGCACAGAGCAGAGTATGGAAACTGTGGTGCAGAAGGAATGATACAGAAAGGAGAGGTTGAAGACTGGGGTGCAGAACGATGGTTAAAGAGAGCAGAGGTTGGAGACTGAGGTACAGAAAGGCTGTTCCAGAGAGCAGAGGTTGGAGACTGGGGAGCAGATGGACTGTTACAGAGAGCAGAGGTTGGAGACTGGGGAGGAGAAGGACTGTTACAGAGAGCAGAGGTTGGAGTCTGGAGAGAATAAGAAATGTTACAGAGAGCAGATTTGGAAACTTGGGTGCAGAATGATCTTACAGAGATAAGAGGTTGGAGGCTTGGGTTCAGAAGCACTGTTACAGAGAGTAGATTTTGGAGACTGAGGTTCAGTAGGATAGTTACCAAAAAGCAGAGTTGGGAGACTGGGGTGCACAAGGATCTTTGCAGAGAGCAGAGCTTTCAGACTTGGGTTCAAAAGGACTGTTGCTGAGAGCAGATGTTGGAGACTGGGGTACAGAAGGACTTTTGCAGAGAGCAGAGGTTGGAGACTGTGGGTACAAACGGATCGTTGAAGACAGCAGAGGTTGAAGACTGGGGTGAAGAAGGATTGTTACAGATATCAGAGTTTGGAGACTGGGGTGTAGAAAAACCATTACAGAGAGAAGAGGTTGGAGACTGCGGGACAGAAGGACTGATACAGAGAGCAAAGGTTAGAGACTGTGGAGTAGAAGGACTGTTTCAGAGAGCAGAGGTTGGAGACTGAGGGAGCAGAAAGAAATATTACAGAGAGCACAGTTTAGAAACTGGGGTGAAGAAGGATCTCACAGAAAAAAGAGGTTCGAGACTTAAGTGCCGAAAGACTGTTACATAAAGCAGAGTTTGAAGACTGGGGTGCAAAATGATCGTTGCAGAGAGCAGAGTTGTCAGACAGAGGTGTAGAAAGACTGTTGCAGGGAGCAGATGTTGGAGACTGGGGTGCAGAAGGACGTTTGCAGAGAGCAGAGGTTGGAAATTGGGTGCAAAGGATTGTTGTAGAGAGCAGAGTTTTTAGACTGGGGTGCAGAGGGATTATTACAGAGAGCAGAGGTTGGAGACTGTGGTGCAGAAGGACCATTGCAGAGATCAGATTTTGGTAACTGAGGTGAAGAAGCATTGTTAAAGAGAACAGAAGTTGGAGACTGAGGTGCAGAAGGACTGTTTGCAGTAAGCATAGTTTGGAGACTGGGTTTTAGAAGGACTCTTGGCAAAGAGCAGAGGTTGGAGACTGGGGTGCAGAAGGACTGTTACATAGAGCCAGAGTTTGGAGACAGGGTTGCAGAAGGATCTTACAGAGAGCAGAGTTTCGAGACTGAGTTGCAACAGGAGTATAACAGAGAGCAGAGTTTGGAGACTGGGGTGCAGTAGTATCATTGCAGAGAACAGCGTTTTCACACTTCGGGTGCAGAAGGACTGTTGCAGAGAGAAGAGGTTGGAGACAGGGGTGCAGAAAGACTGTTGCATAGAGCATATATTGGATACTGGGGTGCCACAGGGATCATTGCATAGAGCAGAGGTTAGAGATTGGGGGTGCAGAAGGACTGTTGCAGAGAGCGAAACTGGTGTACAGGAAGATCGTTGCAAACAGCAGAGGTTTTTGACTGGGGTACAGAAGGACTGTTGGAGAGAGTAGAGTTTAGAGACTGAGGTGCAGAAGGATTGTTGCAGAGAGCAGGGGTTGGAGACTGGGGTGCAGTAGAACTTCTATAGAGAGCTGAGTTTTCAGAAAAGGTTGCACAAGGATCTTACAGAGAGCAGAGTTGTAGACCGATGTGCAGCAGGACTGTTACAGAAAGCAGAGGTTGGAGACTAGGGTGCAGAAGGATCGTTGTAGAGAACAGAGTTTTCAGACTGAGGTGCAGAAGGACTTATGCATAGAGCACATGTTGGAGACTGGGGTACAGAAAAACTGTTGCAAAGAGCAGAGTTTAGGGACTGGGGTGCAGAAGGATCGTTGTAGAGAGCAAAATTTTGAGACTGGAGTACAGAAGGATTATTATAGAGAACAGAGGTTGGAGACTGGGGTGCAGAAGGCCTGTTACAAAAAGCAGAGTTTGGAGAAGGGATTCAGAAGTACATTTACAGAGAGTAGTTTTTGGAGACTGAGGTGCAGAAGGACCATTGCAGAGAGCAGAGGTTGAAGACTGAGGTGCAGAAGGATTGTTACAGAGAACAGAGGTTGGAGACTGGGTTGCAGATGGACTGTTGCAGAGAGAAGACGCTGGACACTGGGGTGTAGAAGGACTGCTGGGGAGAGCACAGGTTGGAGATTGGGGTGCAGAAGCACTGTTGCAGGAAGCAGAGTTTGGAGACTGGGTTACAGTAGGAATGTTACAGAGGCACACGTTCTAGATTTGGTGCAAAAGGAGTGTTGCAGAGAGCAGATGTTGGAGACTGGGGTGCAGAAGGACTGTTGCAGAGAGCAGAGTTTGTAGACAGAGGTGCAGAAGCCTGTTACAGTAAGCAGAGGTTGAAGACTGAGATGCCAAAGGATTGTTACAGAGAGCAGAGGTTGGAGACTGGGTTGCAGAGGGACTGTTGCAGAGAGCAGAGACTGGACACTGGAGTGTAGAAGGACTGTTGCGGAGAGCACAGGTTGGAGATTGGGGTGTACAAGGACTGTTGCAGAGAGCAGAGTTTGGAGACTTGGTTACAAAGGCAGAGGTTGGAGATTTGGTGCAGAAGGACTGTTGCAGAGAGCAGATGTTGTAGACTGGGGTGCAGAAGGACTGTTACAGAGGGCAGAGTTTGTAGACTGAGATGCAGAAAGACTATTACAGAGAGCAGAGGTTGGAAATTGTGGTGCAGATGGACTGATACAGTAAGTAGAGATTAGAGACTGGGGTGCAGAAGGACTGTTACAGAGAGCAGAGTTTGGAGACTGGGGTGCAGAAAAAACTGTAAGAGAGAAGAGGTTTAAGACTTCTGTGCAGAAGGATTGTTACAGATAGCACAGTTTGGAGACTGGGGTGCAGAAGGATCGTTGCAGATATCAGAGGTTTCAGACTGAGGCTTAGAAGGACTGATACAGAGAGCAGAGGTTGGAGTCTGAGGTGCAGAAGGACTGTTAGAGAACAGAGTTTGGAGACTGGAGTGCAGAAGGACCGTTTCAGAGAGCAGATGTTGGAGACTGGAGTGCAGAAGGACTTTTAGAGAGAGCAGGAGATGGAGACTGGGGTGCTGAAGCATCATTACAGTGAGCAGAGGTTGGAGACTGAAGTGCAGAAGGACTGTTACAGAGAGGATAGGTTGGAGACTGGGGTGCAGAAGGATTCTTTCAGAGATCAGAGTTTGGAGATTGGTGTCCAGCAGAACTGTTACAGATAGCAATGTTTCGAGACTGGGTTTCAGAAGGATCTAACAGTGAGCATTCTGGAGACTGAGGTTAAGAAGGTCTGTTAAAGAGAGCAAAGGTTTGAAACTGGGGTGCAGAAAGATTGTTGAAGAGAGCAGAGTTTTCAGACTGAGTTGCAGAAGGAATGTAGCAGAGAGCAGATGTTGGATTCTGGGGTGCAGAGGACTGTTACAGAGAGCAGAGTTTGAAGACTGGGGTGCAGAAGAATCGTTAGAGAGAGCACAGGTTGTAGAGTGGGGTGCAGAAGGCCTGTTACAGACAGCAGAGTTTGAAGTCTAGGGTGCAGAAGGCCTTTTACAGAGAGCAGAATTTGAAGACTGGGGTGCAGAAGGACTGTTGCAGATAGGAGAGGTTGAAAACTGTGGTGAAAAAGGATCCTTGCAGAGATCAGAGGTTGAAGACTGAGGTGCAGAAGGATCACTACAGAGAGCAGAGATTGGAGACTGGGGTGAAGCAGGACAGATACAGAGAGCACAGGTGGGATTACTGGGGTGCAGAAGAAATGTTGAAGAGAGCAGAGGTTGGAGACTGGGGTGCAGAAGGACTGTAGCAGAGAGCAGAGGTCAGAGACTGTGGTGCAGAAGGACTGTTGCAGAGAGCAGATGTTGGAGACTGGGATGCAGATGGATCCTAGCAGAGAAAAGAGGTTGTAGACTGGGGTTTAGAAGGACTGTTGCAGAGAGAAGATGTTGGAGACTGCGGTGCAGAAGAACTGTTGCAGAGAGCAGAGGTTGGAGACTGAGGTGCAGAAGGACTGTTACAGAGAGCAGAGGTTGGAGACTGGGGTGCAGAATAACTGATATTGAAAGTAGAGTTTGGAGACTGTGGTGCAGAATGACCGTTACAGACATTCAGAGTTTGGAGACTGCGGTACAGAAGAACTGTTATAGAGAGTTTGGATCCTGGGGTGCAGAAGCACTGTTGCAGAGAACAGAGTTTGGATACTGGGGTACAGAAGGACCGTAACAGAGAGCAGAGGTTAGAGACTGAGGTGCAGAAGGACTGTTATAGAGAGCAACGTTTGGAGACCAGAGTGAAGAAAGATCTTACAGAGAGCAGAGGTTGGAGACTGGGGTGCAGAAGGACTGTTGCAGAGAGCAGAGTTTAAAGACTGAGGTGCAGAAGGACTGTGGCAGGGAGCAGTGGTTGGAGACTGAAGTGCAGATGGTTCATTGCAAAGAGAAGAGGTTGGAGACTGTGGTGCATTAGGCCTGTTACAGAGAGCAGAGTTTGGAGACTGGGGTGCAGAAGACCTTTTACAGAGAGCAGAGGTTGGAGACTGGTGTTCAGAAGGATTGTTACAGATATCAGATGTTGGAGACTGAGGTGCATAAGGATTGTTACAGAGAGCAGAGGTTGGAGACTGAAGTGCAGAAGGACTCTTACAGGGAGCAGAGGTTGGAGACTGCGGTGCAGAAGGATCATGCAGAGAGCAGAGGTTGGAGACTGAGGGGCAGAAAGATCATTGCAGAGAGCAGAGGTTTCAGACTGTGGTGCAGAATGATCATAACAGAGAGCAGAGGTTTGAGACTGGGGTGCAGAAAGACAGTTACTGAGAGCACAGATGGAGACTGGGGTGCAGAAGAAATGTTGCAGAGAGCAGAAGTTGGAGACTGGGTTGCAGAAGGACTATTTCTGAGAGCAGAGTTTCGAGACTGGGGTGCAGAAGAACTGATACAGAAAGTTGACGTTGGAGACTGGGGTGATGAAGGACCGTTACTGAGAGCAGAGTTTTGAGACTGTGTTACAGAAGGACTGTTACATAGAGCAGAGGTTGGATACTGGGGTTCAGAAGGACTGATGCAGAGAACAGAGTTTGGAGACTGGGGTACAGAAGGATTGTTACAGAGAGCAGAGGTTGCATAGTGGTGTACAAAAGGACTGATCCAGAGAGCATATGTTGGAGAATGGGGTTCAGAAGTCCTGTTACAGAGATCAGCGGTTGGAGACTTAGGTGCTGAAGGATCATTTCAGAGAGCAGATATTGGAGACTGAGGTGCAGAAGGACTGTTACTTAGAGGAGCGGTTGAAGACTGGGGTTCCGAAGGATTCTTACAGAGAGCAGAGGATGCAGACTGGGGTGCAGAAAGAGTGTTACAGAGAGAAGAGGATGGAGACTGGTGTGCAGAAGGAGTGTTCTAGAGAGCAGTGTTTGTAGATTGGTGTCCAGAAGAACTGTTAAAGAGAGCAGAGGTTGGAGACTGTGGTGCAGAAGGAGTAATGCAGAAAAAAAGGGTTTGGAGAATGGGGTGCTGAAGGACAGTTACAGAGAGCACAGATTGAGACTGGGGTGCAAAAGAAATGTTGCAGAGAGCAGAAGTTAGACATTGGGGTGAAGAAGGACCGTTTCAGAGAGCAGAAGTTTGAGACTGAAGTGTGAAGAACTGTTACAGAGAGCAGAGTTTGGAGACTGGGATGTAGAAGAACTGATACAAAAAGCACACGTTGGAGACTGGGGTGCAAAAGAACCGTTACAGAGAGCAGATGTTGGAGACTGCGGTACAGAAGGACTGTTACAGAGAGCAGAGGTTGGAGACTTGGGTGCACAAGGACTGATGCAGAGAACAGAATTTGGAGACTGGGGTGCAGAAGAAACTTTGCAGAGAGCAGAAGTTGGAGACTGAGGTGAAGAAGAATCGTTGCAGAGAGAAGAGGATGGAGACTGGGTGCAGAAGGTCTGTTACAGAGAGCAGAGTTTGGAGACTGGGATGTAGAAGAACTGATACAAAAAGCACACGTTGGAGACTGGGGTGCAAAAGAACCGTTACAGAGAGCAGATGTTGGAGACTGCGGTACAGAAGGACTGTTACAGAGAGCAGAGGTTGGAGACTTGGGTGCACAAGGACTGATGCAGAGAACAGAATTTGGAGACTGGGGTGCAGAAGAAACTTTGCAGAGAGCAGAAGTTGGAGACTGAGGTGAAGAAGAATCGTTGCAGAGAGAAGAGGATGGAGACTGGGTGCAGAAGGTCTGTTACAGAGAGCAGAGTTTGGAGACTGGGGTGCAGAAGCACTGTTACAGATAGCACAGTTTTGAGACAGGGTTTCAGAAGGATCTTACAGAGAGCATTTTGGAGACTGAGTTTCAGAAGGACTGTTTCAGAGAGCAAAGTTTGGAAACTGGGGTCCAGAAAAATTGTCTCAGAATGCAGAAAGACTCTAGTAGAGAGCAGATATTGGATCATGGGTTGCAGAAGGACTGTTACAGAGAGCAGTTTTTGGAGACTCGGGTGAAGAAGAATCGTTGCTGAGAGCAAAGGTTGGGGACTGGGGTGCAGAAGGCCTGTTACAGAGAGCAGCGGTTGAAGACTGGGGTGCAGAAGGCCTGTTAAACAGAGCAGAGTTTGGAGCCTGGGGTTTAGAAGGACTGTTACACAGAGCAGAGTTTGACAAATGAGTTTCAGAAGGATCTTACAGAGAACAGACTTTGGAGACGAAGGTGCAGAAGGACTTTTGTAGAGCATAGAGGTTGGAGACTTAGGAGTAGAAGGACTTTTGTAAAGAGCAGAGGTTGGAGACAGAGGTCCAGAAGGATTGTTACAGAGATCAGAGTGTGGAGACTGGGGAGAAGAAGGAGTGTTACAGAGAGCAGAGTTTGGAGATTGGGGTGCAGTATAACTTTTACCTGGAGCAGAGGTTGGGGACTGGGGTGCAGAAGGACTGTTGCAGAGAGCAGAGTTTGGAGACTGAGGTGCAGAAGGACTGTTACAAAGAGCAGAGGTTGGAAACTGTGGTGCAGAAAAACCGTAGCAGAGAGCAGAGTTTTCAGACTGAGGTGCAGAAGGACTGTTACAGAGAGCAGATGTGAAAGACTGGGGTGTACAAGGACTGTTGCAGAGAGTAGCAT